>NC_087572.1:7018551-7270058 GCF_036250125.1 Pseudopipra pipra | reverse complement strand
TTCTGTGTGTTTAAGTGTTTCTTGCTGTGTGTGAGTGTGTCTGAGTGTGTTTGAGTGTGTTCAAGCGTGTCTGAGTGTGTGCGTGTCTGAGCGTCTCTCAATGTTTCTGAGCGTGTGTCTGAGCGTATCTGAGTGTGTCTAGGTGTGTGGGACTGTGCTTGAATGTGTCTGAGTGTGTTCAAGTGTGTCTGACTGTGTCTGAATGTGTGTGAGTGCGTGCGAGTGTGTCTGGGTGTGCCTGACTGTTTCTGAGCGTTTCAGAGTGTATCTGAGTCTTTCTGGGTGTATACAAGAGTGTCTGAGTGTGTCTAAGTGTATCTGAGTGTGTGTGAGTGTGTCTGAGTGTGTCTGAGGGTATGTTTGTGTGAGCGTATGTGTCTGGGTGTGTGCGAGTGTGTCTGAGTGTGTCTTGGTGTGCCTGAGTGTGTCTGAGTGTGCCTGTGTGTGCGCGAATGTGTCTGGCTGTGTGCGAGTGTGTCTGAGTGTGCCAGAGTGTCTGAGTGCGTGCGAGTGTGTCTGAATGTGTCTGAGCTTATCTGTGTGCGAATGTGTCTGAGTGTGTGCGAGTTTGTGTGAGTGTGTCTGTGCGTGTCTGAGCGTGTCTGAGTGTGTCTGGGTTCGCGGGAGTGTGTCTGAGTGTTTCTGAGTATGTCTGGTGTGTCTGAATGTGTCTGAGAGTGCTTGAGTGTGTATGAGTGTGTGCGAGTGTGTCTAAGTGTGTCTGGGTGTGCCTGAGTGTGTCTGAGCGTATCTGAGTGTTTGCGAATGTGTCTGAGTTTGTGCGAGTGTGTCTGTGTTTGTCTAAGTGTGTCTGAGTGAGTCTCAGTGCTTTCATGTGTGTTTCAGTGTGTCTGGGTGTGTTTGAATATGTTAAAGTGTGTCTGAGCGTGTGAGAGTTGGTCTGAGTGTGTCTGGTCATGTCTGAGTGTATCTGAGTGTGTCTGGGTGTGTGCGAATGTGTCTGTGTCTGGTGTGTGCGAGTGTGTCTGAGTTTTTCTGAGTGTGTTTCAGTGTGCCTGAGCATGTCTGAGTGTGTGTGACTGTGTGCGAGTGTGTCTGATTGTACCTGGGTGTGTCTGTGTGTGCCTGAGAGTGTCTGACCATGTTTGAGTGTTCTCAGTGTGTCTGGGTGTGTGGGAGTGTTCTTGAGTGTGTCTGAGCGTGTTTAAATGTTTCTGGCTGTGTGCGAGCATGTCTGAGCCTGTCTGGGCATATCTGAGTGGGAGCGAATGTGTCTGGGTGCGTGCGAGTGTGTCTGAGTGTGTCTGAGTGTGCGCGAATGTGTTTGCAGTTGTGTCTGACCGTGTGCGAGTGTGTCTGAGCTTATCTTTTTGTTAGCGAGTGTGTCTGGGGGTGTCTCAGTGTGTCTGTGTGTGTCTGGGTGCATGGGAGTGTGTCTGAGTAGGTCTGAGTGTGTTTGAGTGTGTCTGCCTGTGTGGGAGTGTGTCTGATTGTGTCTGAGCGTGAACGAATGTGTCTGGGTGTGAGTGTGTCTGATTTTGTTCAAGTGTGCCTGATTGTGTTTGTGTCTGAGTGTGTGAGTGCCACCTGCTCTGCCACCATCTGAGATGCCCCAAGGCTTGAGGGGTGGAAACGGGGAGGTCTGTCATGAGAAGCACATCCTAGATCTGCATGCAGGGGCTTGGCAGGATTTAGCACCATAAATGCAAAGTGACAGCGTGACACACTTTGTCCCACATAACTTCAAGGCACCTCCAGGAGGCTGATGGCATTTGTACCTGTTCAGGGTCATCTCCCCACACCAACACCAGGTGTGTGCTAAGACTAGTCCTTTGCAATGCCAACAGAGGACATCCTCTTTAGTAGTTCAGTGTCTCTCCAAGGAAGGCTAAAGAACCTCTCTGGGCTGGGTGAGAAGCCAGTGCTGGAAGTAGTGGTTCTATTGTGAGTGCCAACCAAGAGTGGTTGGCAGGTGTGGAATGCATGCCCTGGGGAATTGACCTGGGTTTTCCAGTGCACCTGGCAATTGACCACACTCTGTCCCGGTGGTCCTTCATGTCCTCCTACGGAGGTGACAGATATGGACAGAGAATGAATTTTTGGCTCTGCCTCTGAGGCCCCTCAACCTGCTGCAGATGTGCTGATTCCAGCACATCCAGTTCAGGTGTGACAGTCTGTTCCCTGGTCCTCTGAGCAAGAGGAGCAGGAGGAAGGACACAGCAATGCTCACTTACGGAGAGTGCATCTCCATGAAGTCCAAAGCAGGTGGGAGATGGCATGCCACGTCCGAGCTTTCTGTGGGGAAGGTGCTTCTCCCATCCACTACCTCGGTGTAGCACTGGTGCCACAGCCCCCGAAAAAAACACCAAGTGGTTTTTATCCGCAGCAAAAGTGCTCCTACAGCCAGAAGGAATGCTCCCCGAGATAGGCCAGGAGAGGCTGAGCCCGGGGTGCTGAGCCCGGAAGGATGTTCTTCCTCTCGTGCCCCTCGACCATTCTCAAAAGCACGTGCCCTGGAGGAAAATTCAGGAGTCTCCAACTGCCAAAAGAGACGAGATGTGAAGGAAGAGAGGGTGGTGGTGACAAGAGCTCATGGCCTGTCAATGTTGAGCTCCCCGATACCAACCCGCACCCCTACCCCCCGCGGGGAAGTGAGGGAGAGGAAGGCAGAGTAGGGAGAGGAGGTGGAGAGGAGGTGGTCAGCCCGGAGTAGAGAGCCGCGGCTGGCGGTGTCAGCGAGACGCCGTGCGGCGGATGCGGCGTTTGCAGCGCTGGCGTGAAGTTGGGCTGGCGGAGCTGGCCGCGGTTCTGCTCGGTGCGCAGGGCTGGTGGCCGGGGACAGTGGTGGTCGAGGCAGCGGCTGGGGTGACCGTGTAATTCCCTCCAGGTTTCCCTGCTGCCTGGCAGGTTCTTCACAGAGCTCTGCCTCGGAACTATCCTCCTCTCCATCCCTCACTCTGCTCCATAAAACATTCCCTCGGAACACTCATCGCTCTTTTCTTTGTCGAGCCGGTCCTCTTTCCTTGCTTTACTGTCTGTCCTTCAGATATCTCCTGCTGTCCGTCCTTCCCCTTTCCATTCTTTAGTGACTCCACCGATCCACCTCTCTTTCCCACACCCATCTCTCCAGCAAATAATAATGGACACTTTCACTACTGCACACCCTGACATCCTCTCAAAATTCTTTTCCATATGGTCCTGACTGCTTCTATGCCCTTTTTTCTGGGAAACATCATCCAGAAAATAAAGCACTTCTGACGGTTTTCCTTCTTTTTCTCCCCGCCAGTGTCTGCAGGCAGAGGACAAGTGCAGCAGGACCCATTGGCAGAGACAACCGAGGGCAATGAAATCACCATCAAGTGCTCACACGCAATCATAAGAATCGGGGATTTTATGCATATCTAACGGCAGCTCCCGGGTCACAGCCCCGAGTTCCTGGCACACGCTGCTAAAGGGTCCAGAGAGCTGCGCGAGCCAGCGGGGCAGCTGTCTGTGTCGGGAGGTGGTCCTTGCACTTTCCTCTGGATTTCTTGCGCCCCGGTGTAAGCGGACTGATTGACACATTCGTCTTTGGAACTTTCAGGGAATTTTCTTGGAAATACACAACTCGGTTAATTAGTTCTACAGCGGAGCAAAGTAGCGCCCCTATGAAAACAAGGCGTTTCAGTCCTACACAGAACATAGGCTTCTGATAGGGTGCCTGAGTGCCAAGTGAGGTATATAGCACAGGGCAGCGCAGATCTGGGTATGCTGCAGTCAGCTGCAATGTGTGTCCCTATCTTCTCCTGGATACTCTGATCCACTCCAGGCAGGCACTGCAATTCTCTGGTCAATGAAGATCTTTCTCTTTGGGTAGAAGGAGGGTCCTATACTTGCCTTGTGTGTGGAAAAGTCACCATCAGTGTGTCCGCAAGACTTGGAGCATCACCTGTCAACGATCTGAACAGTAGATCTCGGACGTGTGCTGAAGGAGTTGTGAAGGCAGACAGTAGGACCGACCGAGGGAAAGCCAAGCCAGAAAAAGTGTCAGAATTGGAGAGGGCGGTTTCACCAGTCAGGGGTCTTTATCCAAGTCACGGCACCAAATTGTGATGAATACGAGGCTATAAATATAGGTTGCAAGGAATAACGAATTTATTAAAGCCACAAATAAGCAAAAACGACCAGCTTGGTGACCGAAGGAAACCCCATGTTCCTGCCGCGTTCCGCAAAAGGGAACAGCAAACAACACTTCTTATACC
This sequence comes from Pseudopipra pipra, assembly GCF_036250125.1. Classification (NCBI taxonomy): domain Eukaryota; kingdom Metazoa; phylum Chordata; class Aves; order Passeriformes; family Pipridae; genus Pseudopipra; species Pseudopipra pipra. Next base: position 7,265,856 of record NC_087572.1, on the reverse strand, counting down.
CTTTTCCAGCCACCTCCCCACAATGTCACATCTGATTGTGTGTGAGTCTGTCTGTGTGTTTCTGAGTGTGTCTAGGTGTGCCTGAGTGTATCTGAGTGTGCGGAAATGTTTCTGAGTGTGTCTGGGTGTGCCTGAGTGTGTCTGAGTGTGGCTAAGTGCTTCTGGCTTTGTGAGAGTGTGTCTGTCGGAGACTATGTGTGTGCGCGAATGTGTCTATGTGTTTCTGAGTGTGTGTGAGTGAGTGGGAGTGTTTCTGACTCTTTTTTATGTGTCTGAGTGTGTGTGAGTGTATCTGAGTGTGCCTGGGTGCGTGCGAGTGTGTCTCAGTGTGCGAGAGTGTACCTGAGCATATATCGATGGTTCTGATTATTTGTCAGTGTTTGCAGGTGTGTCTGTTTGCATGCGATTGTGTCTGAGGGTGTCTGTCTGAGGGTGTCTGAGTGTGCCTAAGTGTGTCTGGTTTTGTGAGAGTGTGTCTGACTGTGTCTGAGCCTGTCTGAGAGTGAGCGAATGTGTCTGGGTGTGTGCGAGTGTGTCTGAGTGTGCGAGTGTGTTTGCAGTTGTGTCTGAGCGTGTGCGAGTATCTGAGTGTTTCTGAGTGTGTCTGAGCGTGTCTGAGTGTGTCTGGGTTTGCCTGAGCGTGTGTGAGTGTTTGCGAGTGTGTCTGAGTGTGTCTGGGTGTGCCTGAGTGTGTCGGAGCATGTTGGAGTGGATGTGAGTTTGTCTGGGAGCTTGGGAGTGTGTCTCAGTGTGCGTGAGTGTGCCTGAGTATATATTTATGGGTCTGAGTGTTTGTCAGTGTTTGTAGGTGTGTCTGAGTGTGTCAGAGTGTGTTCAAGTGTGTCTGAGTGTGTGAGAGTGTGTCTGAATGTGTGCGAATGTTTCTGAGTGTGTCTGGCTGTGTTCGAGTGTGTCTGAGCGTGTCTGAGTTTGTTCAAGAGTGTGCGAAAGTGACTGGGTGTGTGCGAGTGTATCGGAGTGTTTCTGAGTGTGTGCAAGTGTGTCTGAGCGTCTCTCAGTGTGCCTGAGTTTTCTTATGGTATTTGAGTGTGTCTGAGCATGTCTGAGTGTGGCTGAGAGTGTCTGGGTGTATGGGATTGTGCTTGAGTGTGTCTGAGTGTGTTTAAGTGTGTCTGGCTGTGGGTGAGTACGCCTGAGTGTGTCGGTGCGTATCTGAGTGTGTGCGAGTGTGTCTGGGTGTGTAGGACTGTGCTTGAATGTGTCTGGGTGTGTTTTAGTGTGTCTGGCTGTGTGCGAGTGTGTCTGAGTGTGTCTGAGCCTATCTGAGAGTGAGCGAATGTCTTGGTGTGTGTGAGTGTGTCTGAGTGTGTCTGATTGTGTCTGAGTGTCCGAGTGTGTTTGCAGTTGTGTCTGAGCTTGTGAGTGTCTCTGATTTTTTCTGAGTGTGTGTTTGAGTGTGTCTGAAAATGTGTGAGTTTGTGCAAGTGTGTCTGAGTGTACCTGAGTGTACCTGAGTGTGTCTGAGTGTGTCTAAGTGTGTCTGGCTTTGTGAGAGTGTGTCTGAGAACATCTGTGTGTGTATGTGTCTGAGTGTGAGCGAATGCGTCTGAGTGTGTGCGAGTGAGTCTGTGTCTGCGTCTGAGCGTGGCTCAGTGTTTTGTAGCAGTACGTTCAGATACATGTCCGGAATAAAGACAAGTGCCAAAAAATACTCAAGCACACAAAATATCTTTTATTACAGTGAGAATAATAATACTAGTAATAAACTTAGCAAGAGGAATTAGAAGCAAAAAAAGGATACAAAATAACTACCTTATCGGGTGGCATTAAAACAAATACTTTGAACAGCATTTAATACAGTATTGACTAGTGAAAAAGGGGAAATAATAAAGGATCTTAACACAATATTATGGATAACACGTTATTGGTTAGTAAAGAGGGAAACTAAAGGAAAAATAATATAAACTTAAAAGGGGAATTAAAGGAACACAAAGAGGATATTAAAAAGTTTGTTCTCTCAGTTGCTTCCTATCAATAACTTGTGCTTACCCACACAGACAGGCCAGGGCTGTCAGGATCTGCAGGAGCTGGTCGGTACCCATGCTTAGCTGGCGTCCCCGCGGAGCAACACAGTCTCGGTGGCAGGATGAGGATCGCTCAACTCAGCAGCTCTGACACCCCATTTTGATCAGTTCCACACTACGCCACGTAGGGCCAGTACGTAGTATAAGGTGATGCCTGAATGGCAACCAAACACCGCCTGATTATGACCTCATGGCAACAGTCTGCGCAAGCCCTACTTGTAGGGCAAGGGGCGAGCGACCCCTGCCCACATAATCTTCCTCCCATCTTCATCTTTGTCACCCTTATGTATGACCTCTACCATTGTGGTTCAAGGGTAGATGTATCTATCTTGCCATATGTAGCAAAACCAAGGAAGAACTCGGCTCTGATAATAGGGGATATCAAGCTGACTTGCTAAAAAGCACAATGGATTTACAATTCGCTTGTGCCATGAAGTTACATTGTACCATACTCTAGCTGGTTTCACATCCTAATATGATTCCGTTCTCACGCCTCTATGCTCCATTGATCATCTAATTCAAATGTACCCCCCTTACATGCTTTCACCTGTGTTTCAGTGTGTCTGGGTGTGTTTCAATGTGTTCAAGTGTGTGAGTGTGTGAGAGTTTGTCTGAGTGTGTTAGAGCGTGTCTAAGTGTGTCTGAGTGTTTCTGAGCGTATCTGAGTGTGAATGATTGTGTCTGGGTGTGTCTAAGAGTGTCTGGGTGTGTGCAAGCGTGTCTGAGTGTGTCTGGCTGTGTGCGAATGTGTCTGAGTTTGTCTGAGCTTATCTGAGTGTGAGCGATATGTCTGGGTGTGTGCGAGTGTGTCTAAGTGTGTCTGAGTGGGCGACTGTGTTTGCGGTTGTGTCTAAGTGTGTGCGAGTGTGTCTGAGTGTGTGTGAGCGTGTCTAATTGTGTCTGGCTTTGTGAGAGTGTGTCTGAGAATACCTGTGTGTGCGCGAATGTTGTCTGGCTGTGTGCGAGTGTGTCTGAGTGTGCCAGAGTGTCGGAGTGCATGCGAGTGTGTCTGAATGTGTCTGAGCATATCTGAGTGTGTGCTCATGTGTCTACGAGTGTGTTCATGTGTCTTGAGTGCGTCTGAGTGCGTCTGAGCGTATCTGAGTGTGTCTGAGTGAGTGCGAATGTTTCTGAGTGTGCCTGGGTGTGTGGGAGTGTGTCTGAGTGTGTCTGGGTGTTTCTGAGTGTGTCTGAGGCTGTGGGAGTGTGTGGGAGTGTGTGCGACTGTGTCTGAATGTGTCTGTTTCTGAGTGTGTCAGGGCTTTCAAGTGTGTCTGAGTGTGTGAGAGTTTTTCAGAGTTTGTCTCAACATGTCTGAGTGTGTCTCCGCATCTGCAAATATTTCTGAGTCTGCCTGGGTGTGTGGCAGTGTGTCTATCTGTGTGTTTAAGTGTTTCTTGCTGTGTGTGAGTGTGTCTGAGTGTGTTTGAGTGTGTTCAAGCGTGTCTGAGTGTGTGCGTGTCTGAGCGTCTCTCAATGTTTCTGAGCGTGTGTCTGAGCGTATCTGAGTGTGTCTAGGTGTGTGGGACTGTGCTTGAATGTGTCTGAGTGTGTTCAAGTGTGTCTGACTGTGTCTGAATGTGTGTGAGTGCGTGCGAGTGTGTCTGGGTGTGCCTGACTGTTTCTGAGCGTTTCAGAGTGTATCTGAGTCTTTCTGGGTGTATACAAGAGTGTCTGAGTGTGTCTAAGTGTATCTGAGTGTGTGTGAGTGTGTCTGAGTGTGTCTGAGGGTATGTTTGTGTGAGCGTATGTGTCTGGGTGTGTGCGAGTGTGTCTGAGTGTGTCTTGGTGTGCCTGAGTGTGTCTGAGTGTGCCTGTGTGTGCGCGAATGTGTCTGGCTGTGTGCGAGTGTGTCTGAGTGTGCCAGAGTGTCTGAGTGCGTGCGAGTGTGTCTGAATGTGTCTGAGCTTATCTGTGTGCGAATGTGTCTGAGTGTGTGCGAGTTTGTGTGAGTGTGTCTGTGCGTGTCTGAGCGTGTCTGAGTGTGTCTGGGTTCGCGGGAGTGTGTCTGAGTGTTTCTGAGTATGTCTGGGTGTGTCTGAATGTGTCTGAGAGTGCTTGAGTGTGTATGAGTGTGTGCGAGTGTGTCTAAGTGTGTCTGGGTGTGCCTGAGTGTGTCTGAGCGTATCTGAGTGTTTGCGAATGTGTCTGAGTTTGTGCGAGTGTGTCTGTGTTTGTCTAAGTGTGTCTGAGTGAGTCTCAGTGCTTTCATGTGTGTTTCAGTGTGTCTGGGTGTGTTTGAATATGTTAAAGTGTGTCTGAGCGTGTGAGAGTTGGTCTGAGTGTGTCTGGTCATGTCTGAGTGTATCTGAGTGTGTCTGGGTGTGTGCGAATGTGTCTGTGTCTGGTGTGTGCGAGTGTGTCTGAGTTTTTCTGAGTGTGTTTCAGTGTGCCTGAGCATGTCTGAGTGTGTGTGACTGTGTGCGAGTGTGTCTGATTGTACCTGGGTGTGTCTGTGTGTGCCTGAGAGTGTCTGACCATGTTTGAGTGTTCTCAGTGTGTCTGGGTGTGTGGGAGTGTTCTTGAGTGTGTCTGAGCGTGTTTAAATGTTTCTGGCTGTGTGCGAGCATGTCTGAGCCTGTCTGGGCATATCTGAGTGGGAGCGAATGTGTCTGGGTGCGTGCGAGTGTGTCTGAGTGTGTCTGAGTGTGCGCGAATGTGTTTGCAGTTGTGTCTGACCGTGTGCGAGTGTGTCTGAGCTTATCTTTTTGTTAGCGAGTGTGTCTGGGGGTGTCTCAGTGTGTCTGAGTGTGTCTGGGTGCATGGGAGTGTGTCTGAGTAGGTCTGAGTGTGTTTGAGTGTGTCTGCCTGTGTGGGAGTGTGTCTGATTGTGTCTGAGCGTGAACGAATGTGTCTGGGTGTGAGTGTGTCTGATTTTGTTCAAGTGTGCCTGATTGTGTTTGTGTCTGAGTGTGTGTGAGTGCCACCTGCTCTGCCACCATCTGAGATGCCCCAAGGCTTGAGGGGTGGAAACGGGGAGGTCTGTCATGAGAAGCACATCCTAGATCTGCATGCAGGGGCTTGGCCAGGATTTAGCACCATAAATGCAAAGTGACAGCGTGACACACTTTGTCCCACATAACTTCAAGGCACCTCCAGGAGGCTGATGGCATTTGTACCTGTTCAGGGTCATCTCCCCACACCAACACCAGGTGTGTGCTCAAGACTAGTCTTTGCAATGCCAACAGAGACATCCTCTTTAGTAGTTCAGTGTCTCTCCAAGGAAGGCTAAAGAACCTCTCTGGGCTGGGTGAGAAGCCAGTGCTGGAAGTAGTGGTTCTATTGTGAGTGCCAACCAAGAGTGGTTGGCAGGTGTGGAATGCATGCCCTGGGGAATTGACCTGGGTTTTCCAGTGCACCTGGCAATTGACCACACTCTGTCCCGGTGGTCCTTCATGTCCTCCTACGGAGGTGACAGATATGGGACAGAGAATGAATTTTTGGCTCTGCCTCTGAGTGCCCCTCAACCTGCTGCAGATGTGCTGATTCCAGCACATCCAGTTCAGGTGTGACAGTCTGTTCCCTGGTCCTCTGAGCAAGAGGAGCAGGAGGAAGGACACAGCAATGCTCACTTACGGAGAGTGCATCTCCATGAAGTCCAAAGCAGGTGGGAGATGGCATGCCACGTCCGAGCTTTCTGTGGGGAAGGTGCTTCTCCCATCCACTACCTCGGTGTAGCACTGGTGCCACAGCCCCCGAAAAAAACACCAAGTGGTTTTTATCCGCAGCAAAAGTGCTCCTACAGCCAGAAGGAATGCTCCCCGAGATAGGCCAGGAGAGGCTGAGCCCGGGGTGCTGAGCCCGGAAGGATGTTCTTCCTCTCGTGCCCCTCGACCATTCTCAAAAGCACGTGCCCTGGAGGAAAATTCAGGAGTCTCCAACTGCCAAAAGAGACGAGATGTGAAGGAAGAGAGGGTGGTGGTGACAAGAGCTCATGGCCTGTCAATGTTGAGCTCCCCGATACCAACCCGCACCCCTACCCCCCGCGGGGAAGTGAGGGAGAGGAAGGCAGAGTAGGGAGAGGAGGTGGAGAGGAGGTGGTCAGCCCGGAGTAGAGAGCCGCGGCTGGCGGTGTCAGCGAGACGCCGTGCGGCGGATGCGGCGTTTGCAGCGCTGGCGTGAAGTTGGGCTGGCGGAGCTGGCCGCGGTTCTGCTCGGTGCGCAGGGCTGGTGGCCGGGGACAGTGGTGGTCGAGGCAGCGGCTGGGGTGACCGTGTAATTCCCTCCAGGTTTCCCTGCTGCCTGGCAGGTTCTTCACAGAGCTCTGCCTCGGAACTATCCTCCTCTCCATCCCTCACTCTGCTCCATAAAACATTCCCTCGGAACACTCATCGCTCTTTTCTTTGTCGAGCCGGTCCTCTTTCCTTGCTTTACTGTCTGTCCTTCAGATATCTCCTGCTGTCCGTCCTTCCCCTTTCCATTCTTTAGTGACTCCACCGATCCACCTCTCTTTCCCACACCCATCTCTCCAGCAAATAATAATGGACACTTTCACTACTGCACACCCTGACATCCTCTCAAAATTCTTTTCCATATGGTCCTGACTGCTTCTATGCCCTTTTTTCTGGGAAACATCATCCAGAAAATAAAGCACTTCTGACGGTTTTCCTTCTTTTTCTCCCCGCCAGTGTCTGCAGGCAGAGGACAAGTGCAGCAGGACCCATTGGCAGAGACAACCGAGGGCAATGAAATCACCATCAAGTGCTCACACGCAATCATAAGAATCGGGGATTTTATGCATATCTAACGGCAGCTCCCGGGTCACAGCCCCGAGTTCCTGGCACACGCTGCTAAAGGGTCCAGAGAGCTGCGCGAGCCAGCGGGGCAGCTGTCTGTGTCGGGAGGTGGTCCTTGCACTTTCCTCTGGATTTCTTGCGCCCCGGTGTAAGCGGACTGATTGACACATTCGTCTTTGGAACTTTCAGGGAATTTTCTTGGAAATACACAACTCGGTTAATTAGTTCTACAGCGGAGCAAAGTAGCGCCCCTATGAAAACAAGGCGTTTCAGTCCTACACAGAACATAGGCTTCTGATAGGGTGCCTGAGTGCCAAGTGAGGTATATAGCACAGGGCAGCGCAGATCTGGGTATGCTGCAGTCAGCTGCAATGTGTGTCCCTATCTTCTCCTGGATACTCTGATCCACTCCAGGCAGGCACTGCAATTCTCTGGTCAATGAAGATCTTTCTCTTTGGGTAGAAGGAGGGTCCTATACTTGCCTTGTGTGTGGAAAAGTCACCATCAGTGTGTCCGCAAGACTTGGAGCATCACCTGTCAACGATCTGAACAGTAGATCTCGGACGTGTGCTGAAGGAGTTGTGAAGGCAGACAGTAGGACCGACCGAGGGAAAGCCAAGCCAGAAAAAGTGTCAGAATTGGAGAGGGCGGTTTCACCAGTCAGGGGTCTTTATCCAAGTCACGGCACCAAATTGTGATGAATACGAGGCTATAAATATAGGTTGCAAGGAATAACGAATTTATTAAAGCCACAAATAAGCAAAAACGACCAGCTTGGTGACCGAAGGAAACCCCATGTTCCTGCCGCGTTCCGCAAAAGGGAACAGCAAACAACACTTCTTATACCCTTTTCCAGCCACCTCCCCACAATGTCACATCTGATTGTGTGTGAGTCTGTCTGTGTGTTTCTGAGTGTGTCTAGGTGTGCCTGAGTGTATCTGAGTGTGCGGAAATGTTTCTGAGTGTGTCTGGGTGTGCCTGAGTGTGTCTGAGTGTGGCTAAGTGCTTCTGGCTTTGTGAGAGTGTGTCTGTCGGAGACTATGTGTGTGCGCGAATGTGTCTATGTGTTTCTGAGTGTGTGTGAGTGAGTGGGAGTGTTTCTGACTCTTTTTTATGTGTCTGAGTGTGTGTGAGTGTATCTGAGTGTGCCTGGGTGCGTGCGAGTGTGTCTCAGTGTGCGAGAGTGTACCTGAGCATATATCGATGGTTCTGATTATTTGTCAGTGTTTGCAGGTGTGTCTGTTTGCATGCGATTGTGTCTGAGGGTGTCTGTCTGAGGGTGTCTGAGTGTGCCTAAGTGTGTCTGGTTTTGTGAGAGTGTGTCTGACTGTGTCTGAGCCTGTCTGAGAGTGAGCGAATGTGTCTGGGTGTGTGCGAGTGTGTCTGAGTGTGCGAGTGTGTTTGCAGTTGTGTCTGAGCGTGTGCGAGTATCTGAGTGTTTCTGAGTGTGTCTGAGCGTGTCTGAGTGTGTCTGGGTTTGCCTGAGCGTGTGTGAGTGTTTGCGAGTGTGTCTGAGTGTGTCTGGGTGTGCCTGAGTGTGTCGGAGCATGTTGGAGTGGATGTGAGTTTGTCTGGGAGCTTGGGAGTGTGTCTCAGTGTGCGTGAGTGTGCCTGAGTATATATTTATGGGTCTGAGTGTTTGTCAGTGTTTGTAGGTGTGTCTGAGTGTGTCAGAGTGTGTTCAAGTGTGTCTGAGTGTGTGAGAGTGTGTCTGAATGTGTGCGAATGTTTCTGAGTGTGTCTGGCTGTGTTCGAGTGTGTCTGAGCGTGTCTGAGTTTGTTCAAGTGTGTGCGAAAGTGACTGGGTGTGTGCGAGTGTATCGGAGTGTTTCTGAGTGTGTGCAAGTGTGTCTGAGCGTCTCTCAGTGTGCCTGAGTTTTCTTATGGTATTTGAGTGTGTCTGAGCATGTCTGAGTGTGGCTGAGAGTGTCTGGGTGTATGGGATTGTGCTTGAGTGTGTCTGAGTGTGTTTAAGTGTGTCTGGCTGTGGGTGAGTACGCCTGAGTGTGTCGGTGCGTATCTGAGTGTGTGCGAGTGTGTCTGGGTGTGTAGGACTGTGCTTGAATGTGTCTGGGTGTGTTTTAGTGTGTCTGGCTGTGTGCGAGTGTGTCTGAGTGTGTCTGAGCCTATCTGAGAGTGAGCGAATGTCTTGGTGTGTGTGAGTGTGTCTGAGTGTGTCTGATTGTGTCTGAGTGTCCGAGTGTGTTTGCAGTTGTGTCTGAGCTTGTGAGTGTCTCTGATTTTTTCTGAGTGTGTGTTTGAGTGTGTCTGAAAATGTGTGAGTTTGTGCAAGTGTGTCTGAGTGTACCTGAGTGTACCTGAGTGTGTCTGAGTGTGTCTAAGTGTGTCTGGCTTTGTGAGAGTGTGTCTGAGAACATCTGTGTGTGTATGTGTCTGAGTGTGAGCGAATGCGTCTGAGTGTGTGCGAGTGAGTCTGTGTCTGCGTCTGAGCGTGGCTCAGTGTTTTGTAGCAGTACGTTCAGATACATGTCCGGAATAAAGACAAGTGCCAAAAAATACTCAAGCACACAAAATATCTTTTATTACAGTGAGAATAATAATACTAGTAATAAACTTAGCAAGAGGAATTAGAAGCAAAAAAAGGATACAAAATAACTACCTTATCGGGTGGCATTAAAACAAATACTTTGAACAGCATTTAATACAGTATTGACTAGTGAAAAAGGGGAAATAATAAAGGATCTTAACACAATATTATGGATAACACGTTATTGGTTAGTAAAGAGGGAAACTAAAGGAAAAATAATATAAACTTAAAAGGGGAATTAAAGGAACACAAAGAGGATATTAAAAAGTTTGTTCTCTCAGTTGCTTCCTATCAATAACTTGTGCTTACCCACACAGACAGGCCAGGGCTGTCAGGATCTGCAGGAGCTGGTCGGTACCCATGCTTAGCTGGCGTCCCCGCGGAGCAACACAGTCTCGGTGGCAGGATGAGGATCGCTCAACTCAGCAGCTCTGACACCCCATTTTGATCAGTTCCACACTACGCCACGTAGGGCCAGTACGTAGTATAAGGTGATGCCTGAATGGCAACCAAACACCGCCTGATTATGACCTCATGGCAACAGTCTGCGCAAGCCCTACTTGTAGGGCAAGGGGCGAGCGACCCCTGCCCACATAATCTTCCTCCCATCTTCATCTTTGTCACCCTTATGTATGACCTCTACCATTGTGGTTCAAGGGTAGATGTATCTATCTTGCCATATGTAGCAAAACCAAGGAAGAACTCGGCTCTGATAATAGGGGATATCAAGCTGACTTGCTAAAAAGCACAATGGATTTACAATTCGCTTGTGCCATGAAGTTACATTGTACCATACTCTAGCTGGTTTCACATCCTAATATGATTCCGTTCTCACGCCTCTATGCTCCATTGATCATCTAATTCAAATGTACCCCCCTTACATGCTTTCACCTGTGTTTCAGTGTGTCTGGGTGTGTTTCAATGTGTTCAAGTGTGTGAGTGTGTGAGAGTTTGTCTGAGTGTGTTAGAGCGTGTCTAAGTGTGTCTGAGTGTTTCTGAGCGTATCTGAGTGTGAATGATTGTGTCTGGGTGTGTCTAAGAGTGTCTGGGTGTGTGCAAGCGTGTCTGAGTGTGTCTGGCTGTGTGCGAATGTGTCTGAGTTTGTCTGAGCTTATCTGAGTGTGAGCGATATGTCTGGGTGTGTGCGAGTGTGTCTAAGTGTGTCTGAGTGGGCGACTGTGTTTGCGGTTGTGTCTAAGTGTGTGCGAGTGTGTCTGAGTGTGTGTGAGCGTGTCTAATTGTGTCTGGCTTTGTGAGAGTGTGTCTGAGAATACCTGTGTGTGCGCGAATGTTGTCTGGCTGTGTGCGAGTGTGTCTGAGTGTGCCAGAGTGTCGGAGTGCATGCGAGTGTGTCTGAATGTGTCTGAGCATATCTGAGTGTGTGCTCATGTGTCTACGAGTGTGTTCATGTGTCTTGAGTGCGTCTGAGTGCGTCTGAGCGTATCTGAGTGTGTCTGAGTGAGTGCGAATGTTTCTGAGTGTGCCTGGGTGTGTGGGAGTGTGTCTGAGTGTGTCTGGGTGTTTCTGAGTGTGTCTGAGGCTGTGGGAGTGTGTGGGAGTGTGTGCGACTGTGTCTGAATGTGTCTGTTTCTGAGTGTGTCAGGGCTTTCAAGTGTGTCTGAGTGTGTGAGAGTTTTTCAGAGTTTGTCTCAACATGTCTGAGTGTGTCTCCGCATCTGCAAATATTTCTGAGTCTGCCTGGGTGTGTGGCAGTGTGTCTATCTGTGTGTTTAAGTGTTTCTTGCTGTGTGTGAGTGTGTCTGAGTGTGTTTGAGTGTGTTCAAGCGTGTCTGAGTGTGTGCGTGTCTGAGCGTCTCTCAATGTTTCTGAGCGTGTGTCTGAGCGTATCTGAGTGTGTCTAGGTGTGTGGGACTGTGCTTGAATGTGTCTGAGTGTGTTCAAGTGTGTCTGACTGTGTCTGAATGTGTGTGAGTGCGTGCGAGTGTGTCTGGGTGTGCCTGACTGTTTCTGAGCGTTTCAGAGTGTATCTGAGTCTTTCTGGGTGTATACAAGAGTGTCTGAGTGTGTCTAAGTGTATCTGAGTGTGTGTGAGTGTGTCTGAGTGTGTCTGAGGGTATGTTTGTGTGAGCGTATGTGTCTGGGTGTGTGCGAGTGTGTCTGAGTGTGTCTTGGTGTGCCTGAGTGTGTCTGAGTGTGCCTGTGTGTGCGCGAATGTGTCTGGCTGTGTGCGAGTGTGTCTGAGTGTGCCAGAGTGTCTGAGTGCGTGCGAGTGTGTCTGAATGTGTCTGAGCTTATCTGTGTGCGAATGTGTCTGAGTGTGTGCGAGTTTGTGTGAGTGTGTCTGTGCGTGTCTGAGCGTGTCTGAGTGTGTCTGGGTTCGCGGGAGTGTGTCTGAGTGTTTCTGAGTATGTCTGGGTGTGTCTGAATGTGTCTGAGAGTGCTTGAGTGTGTATGAGTGTGTGCGAGTGTGTCTAAGTGTGTCTGGGTGTGCCTGAGTGTGTCTGAGCGTATCTGAGTGTTTGCGAATGTGTCTGAGTTTGTGCGAGTGTGTCTGTGTTTGTCTAAGTGTGTCTGAGTGAGTCTCAGTGCTTTCATGTGTGTTTCAGTGTGTCTGGGTGTGTTTGAATATGTTAAAGTGTGTCTGAGCGTGTGAGAGTTGGTCTGAGTGTGTCTGGTCATGTCTGAGTGTATCTGAGTGTGTCTGGGTGTGTGCGAATGTGTCTGTGTCTGGTGTGTGCGAGTGTGTCTGAGTTTTTCTGAGTGTGTTTCAGTGTGCCTGAGCATGTCTGAGTGTGTGTGACTGTGTGCGAGTGTGTCTGATTGTACCTGGGTGTGTCTGTGTGTGCCTGAGAGTGTCTGACCATGTTTGAGTGTTCTCAGTGTGTCTGGGTGTGTGGGAGTGTTCTTGAGTGTGTCTGAGCGTGTTTAAATGTTTCTGGCTGTGTGCGAGCATGTCTGAGCCTGTCTGGGCATATCTGAGTGGGAGCGAATGTGTCTGGGTGCGTGCGAGTGTGTCTGAGTGTGTCTGAGTGTGCGCGAATGTGTTTGCAGTTGTGTCTGACCGTGTGCGAGTGTGTCTGAGCTTATCTTTTTGTTAGCGAGTGTGTCTGGGGGTGTCTCAGTGTGTCTGAGTGTGTCTGGGTGCATGGGAGTGTGTCTGAGTAGGTCTGAGTGTGTTTGAGTGTGTCTGCCTGTGTGGGAGTGTGTCTGATTGTGTCTGAGCGTGAACGAATGTGTCTGGGTGTGAGTGTGTCTGATTTTGTTCAAGTGTGCCTGATTGTGTTTGTGTCTGAGTGTGTGTGAGTGCCACCTGCTCTGCCACCATCTGAGATGCCCCAAGGCTTGAGGGGTGGAAACGGGGGGGTCTGTCATGAGAAGCACATCCTAGATCTGCATGCAGGGGCTTGGCCAGGATTTAGCACCATAAATGCAAAGTGACAGCGTGACACACTTTGTCCCACATAACTTCAAGGCACCTCCAGGAGGCTGATGGCATTTGTACCTGTTCAGGGTCATCTCCCCACACCAACACCAGGTGTGTGCTCAAGACTAGTCTTTGCAATGCCAACAGAGACATCCTCTTTAGTAGTTCAGTGTCTCTCCAAGGAAGGCTAAAGAACCTCTCTGGGCTGGGTGAGAAGCCAGTGCTGGAAGTAGTGGTTCTATTGTGAGTGCCAACCAAGAGTGGTTGGCAGGTGTGGAATGCATGCCCTGGGGAATTGACCTGGGTTTTCCAGTGCACCTGGCAATTGACCACACTCTGTCCCGGTGGTCCTTCATGTCCTCCTACGGAGGTGACAGATATGGGACAGAGAATGAATTTTTGGCTCTGCCTCTGAGTGCCCCTCAACCTGCTGCAGATGTGCTGATTCCAGCACATCCAGTTCAGGTGTGACAGTCTGTTCCCTGGTCCTCTGAGCAAGAGGAGCAGGAGGAAGGACACAGCAATGCTCACTTACGGAGAGTGCATCTCCATGAAGTCCAAAGCAGGTGGGAGATGGCATGCCACGTCCGAGCTTTCTGTGGGGAAGGTGCTTCTCCCATCCACTACCTCGGTGTAGCACTGGTGCCACAGCCCCCGAAAAAAACACCAAGTGGTTTTTATCCGCAGCAAAAGTGCTCCTACAGCCAGAAGGAATGCTCCCCGAGATAGGCCAGGAGAGGCTGAGCCCGGGGTGCTGAGCCCGGAAGGATGTTCTTCCTCTCGTGCCCCTCGACCATTCTCAAAAGCACGTGCCCTGGAGGAAAATTCAGGAGTCTCCAACTGCCAAAAGAGACGAGATGTGAAGGAAGAGAGGGTGGTGGTGACAAGAGCTCATGGCCTGTCAATGTTGAGCTCCCCGATACCAACCCGCACCCCTACCCCCCGCGGGGAAGTGAGGGAGAGGAAGGCAGAGTAGGGAGAGGAGGTGGAGAGGAGGTGGTCAGCCCGGAGTAGAGAGCCGCGGCTGGCGGTGTCAGCGAGACGCCGTGCGGCGGATGCGGCGTTTGCAGCGCTGGCGTGAAGTTGGGCTGGCGGAGCTGGCCGCGGTTCTGCTCGGTGCGCAGGGCTGGTGGCCGGGGACAGTGGTGGTCGAGGCAGCGGCTGGGGTGACCGTGTAATTCCCTCCAGGTTTCCCTGCTGCCTGGCAGGTTCTTCACAGAGCTCTGCCTCGGAACTATCCTCCTCTCCATCCCTCACTCTGCTCCATAAAACATTCCCTCGGAACACTCATCGCTCTTTTCTTTGTCGAGCCGGTCCTCTTTCCTTGCTTTACTGTCTGTCCTTCAGATATCTCCTGCTGTCCGTCCTTCCCCTTTCCATTCTTTAGTGACTCCACCGATCCACCTCTCTTTCCCACACCCATCTCTCCAGCAAATAATAATGGACACTTTCACTACTGCACACCCTGACATCCTCTCAAAATTCTTTTCCATATGGTCCTGACTGCTTCTATGCCCTTTTTTCTGGGAAACATCATCCAGAAAATAAAGCACTTCTGACGGTTTTCCTTCTTTTTCTCCCCGCCAGTGTCTGCAGGCAGAGGACAAGTGCAGCAGGACCCATTGGCAGAGACAACCGAGGGCAATGAAATCACCATCAAGTGCTCACACGCAATCATAAGAATCGGGGATTTTATGCATATCTAACGGCAGCTCCCGGGTCACAGCCCCGAGTTCCTGGCACACGCTGCTAAAGGGTCCAGAGAGCTGCGCGAGCCAGCGGGGCAGCTGTCTGTGTCGGGAGGTGGTCCTTGCACTTTCCTCTGGATTTCTTGCGCCCCGGTGTAAGCGGACTGATTGACACATTCGTCTTTGGAACTTTCAGGGAATTTTCTTGGAAATACACAACTCGGTTAATTAGTTCTACAGCGGAGCAAAGTAGCGCCCCTATGAAAACAAGGCGTTTCAGTCCTACACAGAACATAGGCTTCTGATAGGGTGCCTGAGTGCCAAGTGAGGTATATAGCACAGGGCAGCGCAGATCTGGGTATGCTGCAGTCAGCTGCAATGTGTGTCCCTATCTTCTCCTGGATACTCTGATCCACTCCAGGCAGGCACTGCAATTCTCTGGTCAATGAAGATCTTTCTCTTTGGGTAGAAGGAGGGTCCTATACTTGCCTTGTGTGTGGAAAAGTCACCATCAGTGTGTCCGCAAGACTTGGAGCATCACCTGTCAACGATCTGAACAGTAGATCTCGGACGTGTGCTGAAGGAGTTGTGAAGGCAGACAGTAGGACCGACCGAGGGAAAGCCAAGCCAGAAAAAGTGTCAGAATTGGAGAGGGCGGTTTCACCAGTCAGGGGTCTTTATCCAAGTCACGGCACCAAATTGTGATGAATACGAGGCTATAAATATAGGTTGCAAGGAATAACGAATTTATTAAAGCCACAAATAAGCAAAAACGACCAGCTTGGTGACCGAAGGAAACCCCATGTTCCTGCCGCGTTCCGCAAAAGGGAACAGCAAACAACACTTCTTATACCCTTTTCCAGCCACCTCCCCACAATGTCACATCTGATTGTGTGTGAGTCTGTCTGTGTGTTTCTGAGTGTGTCTAGGTGTGCCTGAGTGTATCTGAGTGTGCGGAAATGTTTCTGAGTGTGTCTGGGTGTGCCTGAGTGTGTCTGAGTGTGGCTAAGTGCTTCTGGCTTTGTGAGAGTGTGTCTGTCGGAGACTATGTGTGTGCGCGAATGTGTCTATGTGTTTCTGAGTGTGTGTGAGTGAGTGGGAGTGTTTCTGACTCTTTTTTATGTGTCTGAGTGTGTGTGAGTGTATCTGAGTGTGCCTGGGTGCGTGCGAGTGTGTCTCAGTGTGCGAGAGTGTACCTGAGCATATATCGATGGGTCTGATTATTTGTCAGTGTTTGCAGGTGTGTCTGTTTGCATGCGATTGTGTCTGAGGGTGTCTGTCTGAGGGTGTCTGAGTGTGCCTAAGTGTGTCTGGTTTTGTGAGAGTGTGTCTGACTGTGTCTGAGCCTGTCTGAGAGTGAGCGAATGTGTCTGGGTGTGTGCGAGTGTGTCTAAGTGTGTCTAAGTGTGCGAGTGTGTTTGCAGTTGTGTCTGAGCGTGTGCGAGTATCTGAGTGTTTCTGAGTGTGTCTGAGCGTGTCTGAGTGTGTCTGGGTTTGCCTGAGCGTGTGTGAGTGTTTGCGAGTGTGTCTGAGTGTGTCTGGGTGTGCCTGAGTGTGTCGGAGCATGTTGGAGTGGATGTGAGTTTGTCTGGGAGCTTGGGAGTGTGTCTCAGTGTGCGTGAGTGTGCCTGAGTATATATTTATGGGTCTGAGTGTTTGTCAGTGTTTGTAGGTGTGTCTGAGTGTGTCAGAGTGTGTTCAAGTGTGTCTGAGTGTGTGAGAGTGTGTCTGAATGTGTGCGAATGTTTCTGAGTGTGTCTGGCTGTGTTCGAGTGTGTCTGAGCGTGTCTGAGTTTGTTCAAGTGTGTGCGAAAGTGACTGGGTGTGTGCGAGTGTATCGGAGTGTTTCTGAGTGTGTGCAAGTGTGTCTGAGCGTCTCTAAGTGTGCCTGAGTTTTCTTATGGTATTTGACTGTGTCTGAGCATGTCTGAGTGTGGCTGAGAGTGTCTGGGTGTATGGGATTGTGCTTGAGTGTGTCTGAGTGTGTTTAAGTGTGTCTGGCTGTGGGTGAGTACGCCTGAGTGTGTCGGTGCGTATCTGAGTGTGTGCGAGTGTGTCTGGGTGTGTAGGACTGTGCTTGAATGTGTCTGGGTGTGTTTTAGTGTGTCTGGCTGTGTGCGAGTGTGTCTGAGTGTGTCTGAGCCTATCTGAGAGTGAGCGAATGTCTTGGTGTGTGTGAGTGTGTCTGAGTGTGTCTGATTGTGTCTGAGTGTCCGAGTGTGTTTGCAGTTGTGTCTGAGCTTGTGAGTGTCTCTGATTTTTTCTGAGTGTGTGTTTGAGTGTGTCTGAAAATGTGTGAGTTTGTGCAAGTGTGTCTGAGTGTACCTGAGTGTACCTGAGTGTGTCTGAGTGTGTCTAAGTGTGTCTGGCTTTGTGAGAGTGTGTCTGAGAACATCTGTGTGTGTATGTGTCTGAGTGTGAGCGAATGCGTCTGAGTGTGTGCGAGTGAGTCTGTGTCTGCGTCTGAGCGTGGCTCAGTGTTTTGTAGCAGTACGTTCAGATACATGTCCGGAATAAAGACAAGTGCCAAAAAATACTCAAGCACACAAAATATCTTTTATTACAGTGAGAATAATAATACTAGTAATAAACTTAGCAAGAGGAATTAGAAGCAAAAAAAGGATACAAAATAACTACCTTATCGGGTGGCATTAAAACAAATACTTTGAACAGCATTTAATACAGTATTGACTAGTGAAAAAGGGGAAATAATAAAGGATCTTAACACAATATTATGGATAACACGTTATTGGTTAGTAAAGAGGGAAACTAAAGGAAAAATAATATAAACTTAAAAGGGGAATTAAAGGAACACAAAGAGGATATTAAAAAGTTTGTTCTCTCAGTTGCTTCCTATCAATAACTTGTGCTTACCCACACAGACAGGCCAGGGCTGTCAGGATCTGCAGGAGCTGGTCGGTACCCATGCTTAGCTGGCGTCCCCGCGGAGCAACACAGTCTCGGTGGCAGGATGAGGATCGCTCAACTCAGCAGCTCTGACACCCCATTTTGATCAGTTCCACACTACGCCACGTAGGGCCAGTACGTAGTATAAGGTGATGCCTGAATGGCAACCAAACACCGCCTGATTATGACCTCATGGCAACAGTCTGCGCAAGCCCTACTTGTAGGGCAAGGGGCGAGCGACCCCTGCCCACATAATCTTCCTCCCATCTTCATCTTTGTCACCCTTATGTATGACCTCTACCATTGTGGTTCAAGGGTAGATGTATCTATCTTGCCATATGTAGCAAAACCAAGGAAGAACTCGGCTCTGATAATAGGGGATATCAAGCTGACTTGCTAAAAAGCACAATGGATTTACAATTCGCTTGTGCCATGAAGTTACATTGTACCATACTCTAGCTGGTTTCACATCCTAATATGATTCCGTTCTCACGCCTCTATGCTCCATTGATCATCTAATTCAAATGTACCCCCCTTACATGCTTTCACCTGTGTTTCAGTGTGTCTGGGTGTGTTTCAATGTGTTCAAGTGTGTGAGTGTGTGAGAGTTTGTCTGAGTGTGTTAGAGCGTGTCTAAGTGTGTCTGAGTGTTTCTGAGCGTATCTGAGTGTGAATGATTGTGTCTGGGTGTGTCTAAGAGTGTCTGGGTGTGTGCAAGCGTGTCTGAGTGTGTCTGGCTGTGTGCGAATGTGTCTGAGTTTGTCTGAGCTTATCTGAGTGTGAGCGATATGTCTGGGTGTGTGCGAGTGTGTCTAAGTGTGTCTGAGTGGGCGACTGTGTTTGCGGTTGTGTCTAAGTGTGTGCGAGTGTGTCTGAGTGTGTGTGAGCGTGTCTAATTGTGTCTGGCTTTGTGAGAGTGTGTCTGAGAATACCTGTGTGTGCGCGAATGTTGTCTGGCTGTGTGCGAGTGTGTCTAAGTGTGTCTGAGTGGGCGACTGTGTTTGCGGTTGTGTCTAAGTGTGTGCGAGTGTGTCTGAGTGTGTCTGAGTGTGTGTGAGCGTGTCTAATTGTGTCTGGCTTTGTGAGAGTGTGTCTGAGAATACCTGTGTGTGCGCGAATGTTGTCTGGGTGGGTGCGAGTGTGTCTGAGTGTGCCAGAGTGTCGGAGTGCATGCGAGTGTGTCTGAATATGTCTGAGCATATCTGAGTGTGTGCTCATGTGTCTACGAGTGTGTTCATGTGTCTTGAGTGCGTCTGAGTGCGTCTGAGCGTATCTGAGTGTGTCTGAGTGAGTGCGAATATTTCTGAGTGTGCCTGGGTGTGTGGGAGTGTGTCTGAGTGTGTCTGGGTGTTTCTGAGTGTGTCTGAGGCTGCGGGAGTGTGTGGGAGTGTGTGCGACTGTGTCTGAATGTGTCTGTTTCTGAGTGTGTCAGGGCTTTCAAGTGTGTCTGAGTGTGTGAGAGTTTTTCAGAGTTTGTCTCAACATGTCTGAGTGTGTCTCCGCATCTGCAAATGTTTCTGAGTCTGCCTGGGTGTGTGGCAGTGTGTCTATCTGTGTGTTTAAGTGTTTCTTGCTGTGTGTGAGTGTGTCTGAGTGTGTTTGAGTGTGTTCAAGCGTGTCTGAGTGTGTGCGTGTCTGAGCATCTCTCAATGTTTCTGAGCGTGTATCTGAGCGTATCTGAGCGTATCTGTGTCTAGGTGTGTGGGACTGTGCTTGAATGTGTCTGAGTGTGTTCAAGTGTGTCTGACTGTGTCTGAATGTGTGTGAGTGCGTGCGAGTGTGTCTGGGTGTGCCTGACTGTTTCTGAGCGTTTCAGAGTGTATCTGAGTCTTTCTGGGTGTATACAAGAGTGTCTGAGTGTGTCTCAGTGTGTCTGAGTGTGTCTGAGGGTATCTTTGTGTGAGCGTATGTGTCTGGGTGTGTGCGAGTGTGTCTGAGTGTGTCTTGGTGTGCCTGAGTGTGTCTGAGTGTGCCTGTGTGTGCGCGAATGTGTCTGGCTGTGTGCGAGTGTGTCTGAGTGTGCCAGAGTGTCTGAGTGCGTGCGAGTGTGTCTGAATGTGTCTGAGCTTATCTGTGTGCGAATGTGTCTGAGTGTGTGCGAGTTTGTGTGAGTGTGTCTGTGCGTGTCTGTGCGTGTCTGAGTGTGTCTGGGTTCGCGGGAGTGTGTCTGAGTGTTCCTGAGTATGTCTGGGTGTGTCTGAATGTGTCTGAGCGTGCTTGAGTGTGTATGAGTGTGTGCGAGTGTGTCTGAGTGTGTCTGGGTGTGCCTGAGTGTGTCTGAGCGTATCTGAGTGTTTGCGAATGTGTCTGAGTTTGTGCGAGTGTGTCTGTGTTTGTCTAAGTGTGTCTGAGTGAGTCTCAGTGCTTTCATGTGTGTTTCAGTGTGTCTGGGTGTGTTTGAATATGTTAAAGTGTGTCTGAGCGTGTGAGAGTTGGTCTGAGTGTGTCTGGTCATGTCTGAGTGTATCTGAGTGTGTCTGGGTGTGTGCGAATGTGTCTGAGTGTGTCTGGGTGTATGGGAGTGTGTCTGAGCGTGTGAGAGTTGGTCTGAGTGTGTCTGGTCATGTCTGAGTGTATCTGAGTGTGTCTGGGTGTGTGCGAATGTGTCTGTGTCTGGTGTGTGCGAGTGTGTCTGAGTTTTTCTGAGTGTGTTTCAGTGTGCCTGAGCATGTCTGAGTGTGTGTGACTGTGTGCGAGTGTGTCTGATTGTACCTGGGTGTGTCTGTGTGTGCCTGAGAGTGTCTGACCATGTTTGAGTGTTCTCAGTGTGTCTGGGTGTGTGGGAGTGTTCTTGAGTGTGTCTGAGCGTGTTTAAGTGTTTCTGGCTGTGTGCGAGCGTGTCTGAGCCTGTCTGGGCATATCTGAGTGGGAGCAAATGTGTCTGGGTGCGTGCGAGTGTGTCTGAGTGTGTCTGAGTGTGCGCGAATGTGTTTGCAGTTGTGTCTGACCGTGTGCGAGTGTGTCTGAGCTTATCTTTTTGTTAGCAAGTGTGTCTGGGGGTGTCTCAGTGTGTCTGAATGTGTCTGAGTGTGTTTGCAGTTGTGTCTGAACATGTGCTAATGTGTCTGGGTGTCTGTGTGTGTGAGTGTTTCTGAGTGTGTGTGAGTGTGTCTGAGTGTGTCTGGGTATGCCTGAGTGTATCTGGCTTTGTGAGAGTGTTTCTGAATGTGTCTGAGCATATCTGAGTGTGTGCGAATGCGTCTGAGTGTGTGCGAGTGTGTCTGGGTGTGTCAAAGTGTGTCTGAGTGTGTCAGTGCTTTAAAGTGTTTGAATGTGTCTGTGTGTGTTTGAATGTGTTCAAGTGTGTCTGGGGGTATCTGAGTGTGTCTGGGTGTGTGCGAATGTGTCTGAGTGTGTCTGGGTACATGGGAGTGTGTCTGAGTAGGTCTGAGTGTGAGCGAATGTGTCTGGGTGTGTGTAAGTGTGAGTGTGTCTGATTTTGTTCAAGTGTGTCTGATTGTGTTTGTGTCTGAAGTGTGTGTGAGTGTTTCTGAATGTGTCTGAGTGTGTTTAAGCATCTCTGAGTGTTTCTGAAGGTGTCTGTGTGTGCCTGAGTTGGTCTGAATCTCTGTGAGTGTGTGTGAGTGTATACGAGTGTATCTGAGTGTGCGCGTGTGCCTGAGTGTGTCTGAGCATGTCAGAGTGTTTCTGAGTGTGTGAGACTGTGTCTGAATATGTGCAAATATTTCTCAGTGTGTCTGGATGTGTGGGAGTGTGCTTGAGTGTGTCTGATTGTGTCTGAGTGTGTCTGAGTGTGTTTGAGTGTGCTCCAGTGTGTCTGAGTGTGTTTAAGTGTGTCTGAGTATCTCTCAGCGTGCCTGAGTATTTCTGAGTGTGTCTAAGTGTGTGACTGTGTGCAAGTGTGTTTGCAGTTGTGTTTGAGCGTGTACGAGTGTGTCTGAGGGTTTATGTGGGTGTCTGAGTGTGTCAGAACGTGTCTGAGTGTGCCTGAATGTGTCTGAGTGTGTGTGAGTGTGTGCGAATGTGTCTAAGTGTGTCTGAGTATTTCTTAGTGTGTCTGAGCGTGTCGGAGTGTATCTGAGTGTGTCTGGGTGTTCGAGTGTGTCTCAGTGTCCTTGATTGTGCCTCAGCATATATTTATGAGTCTGATTGTTTGTCAGTGTTTTCAGGTGTGTCTGAGTTTATGCGATTGTGTCTGAGTGTACCTGAGTGTGCCTGAGTGTGTCTAAGTGTGTCTGGCTTTGTGAGAGTGTCTGAGAATATCTGTGTGTGTGTGAATGTGTCTGGGTGTGTGCAAATGTGTCTGAGTGTGCCTGTGTCTGAGTGTGTCGGAGTGTTTCTGAGTGTGTGAGAGTGTGTCTGAATGTGTGCGAATGTTTCTGAGTGTGTCTGGATGTTCGGGAGTGTGCTCGAGTGTGTCTGGGTGTGCGCAAGTGTGTCTGAGTGTGCCTGAGTGTGTCTAAGACTGTATGAGTGTTTCTGAGTGTGTGAGAGCGCGTCTGAATGTGTGTGAATGTTTCTGAGTGAGACTGGATATGTGGGAGTGTGGTCGAGTGTGTCTGAGTGTTTCGAGTGTGTCTGAGCATGTTTGAGTGTTCTGAGTGTGTCCGGGCATTTGGGACTGTTCTTGAGTGTGAGGGAGTGTGTTTAAGTGCGTCTGGCTGTGTGCGAGTGTGTGTGAGTGTGTCTGAGCGTATCTGAGTGTGTGTGAGTGTGTCTGAGCATGTGCGAGTGTGTTTGTGTGTGTGTCTGTGTTTTCCTGAGTGTGTCTGAGTGTGTGCGATTGTGTCTGAGGGTGTGTGAGTGTGTGCGAGTGAGTCTGAGTGTTTCTGGGTGTGCCTGAGTGTTTCTGAGCGTGTCAGAGTGTTTCTGAGTGTGTGAGACTGTGTCTGAAAGTGTGCAAATATTTCTGACTGTGTCTGGATGTGTGGGCGTGTGTTTGAGGGAGTGATTTTGAGTGTGTCTGTGTTTGCCTGAGTGTGTCTGAGCATGTCGGAGTTTATCTGAGTGTGTCTGGGTGTGTGCGAGAGTGTCTCAGTGTGCATGAGGGTGCCTGAGCATATATTTAATTGTCTGATTGTTTGTCAGTGTTTGCAGGTGTGTCTGAGTGTATGCGATTGTGTCTGAGTGTGTCTGAGTGTACCTGAGTGTGTCTGAGTGTGTCTAAGTGTGTCTGGCTTTGTGAGAGTGTTTCTGAGTGTGTCTGAGAATATCTGGGTGTGTGCGAATGCGTCTGAGTGTGTGCGAGTGTGTCTGAGTGCGTCTGAGCGTATCTGAGTGTGTGCGAATGTGTCTGAGTGTTTCTGAGTGTGTTTGAGTGTGTGCAAATGTGTCTGATTTTGTGCAAATGTGTCTGGGTGTGTCTAAGTGTGTCTGAGTGTGTCTTAGTGCTTTCAAGTGTGTTTCAGTGTGTCTGGGTGTGTTTGAATGTGTTCAAGTGTGTCTGAGTGTGTGAGAGTTTTTCTGAGTGTGTCTGAGCATGTCTGAGGGTATCTGAGTGTGTCTGGGTGTGTGCGAATGTGTCTGAGTGTGTCTGGGTGTATGGGAGTGTGTCTGAGTGTGTCTCAGTGTGTTTAAGTGTGTCTGCCTGTGTGGGAGTGTATCTGAGTGTGAGTGAATGTGTCTGGGTGTGTCTAAGTGTGCCTGAGTGTGTCTGAGTGTGTTCATGTGTGTCTGACTGCGTCTGAATGTTTGTGAGTGTGTGTGAGTGTTTTCGAGTGTGTCTGAGCATCTCTCAGTGGGTGTGAGTGTGTCTGAGCGTATCTGAGTGTGAGCGAATGTGTTTGGGTGTGTGCAAGTGTGCTTGAGTGTGTCTGAGTGTGTTTGAGTGTGTGCGAGTGTGTTTGCAGTTGTGTCTGAGCGTATGCGAGTGTGTCTGAGTGTGTCTGAGTGTGAGCGAATGTGTATGGGTTTGTGAGTGTGTGTGAGTGTTTCTAAGTGTGTCTGAGTGTGTCTGAGTCTGTGCGAGTGTGTTTGCAGTTGTGTCTGAGTGTATGCGAGTGTGTCTGAGTGTTTTTGAGTGTGTCTGAGTGTGTCTCTCTGAGTGTGTCTGAGTGTGTGCGAGTGTGTCTGAGCATCTCTCAGTGTGCCTGAGTGTGTCTGAGCGTATCTGAGCGTATCTGAGTGTGTCTGGGTGTGTGGGACTGTGCTTGAGTGTGTCTGAGTGTGTTTAAGTGTGTCTGGCTGTGTGCGAGTGTGTCTGTGTCTGAGCATATCTGAGTGTGAACGAATGTGTCTGTGTGTGTGCGAGTGTTTCTGAGTGTGTCTAAGTGTTTCTGAGTGTGACTGAGTCTGTGTGAGTGTGTTTGCAGTTGTGTCTGATCATGTGTGAATGTGTCTGAGCGTCTCTCAGTGTGTCTGAGTGTGTCTGAGCGTTTCCGAGTGTGCCTGAGTGTGTCTGAGTGTGTGTGTCTGTGTGAGTGTGTGTGTCTGTGAGTGTGTCTGAGTGTGTCTGAGTGTGTGCGAGTGTATCTGAGTGTGTCTGGGTGTGTGTGTGTGTCTCAGTGTGCGTGAGTGTGCCTGAGCATATATTTAATTGTCTGATTGTTTGTGTGTTTGCAGGTGTGTCTGAGTGTATGCGGTTTTGTCTGAGTGTGTCTTACTGGTGTTACTGGGAGGGTCTCTGGGCTTTTAGTGTTGTTACTGGTGTTACTGGAAGGGTCCCTGAGCTCTTACTGATGTTACTGGGAGGGTTCCTGGGCTGTTACTGGTGTTACTGGGAGGGTCCCAGACCTCCCGAGTCCGTTACTGGTCTGTTACTGGGAAGGGGGCATGGCCTCTCGCCGCCACTGGTCCCTTACTGGTCGAACTGGGAGCCTCCCCTGAGATCCCCCCAGCCCTTACTGAAGCCTTACTGGTGTAACTGGGAGGGCGGGGGCCGTTACTGGTCCCTTACTGGTCTGTACTGGGAAGGGAGAGAGGAAGGGCCACCCCCTCGAGGCCTCTCCCCCCGCAGTGACGTCACCGGGTCCCAAAAATAGCCCGGGGGGGCCCAAACTGGGGAGGGGGACTCGGAGCTGCTCCCAGTGCGACCCTTTCAGGTACTGGGAGGGACTGGGAGGGACTGGGAGGGAACTGGGAGGGACTGGAAGGGGGCGGGGCCTCCCTCTCTCCCCCCTCTCCGTGTCCTCGGGGTGACCTTGGGGTGGGAGGGGGATGGGCCGCTCCCAGTGGCTCCCAGTAGCTCCCAGTAACCCCAGTGACCCCCCCAGTAACCCCCGTTACTCACCTCAATCCCCAATGACCCCCCCAGTAACTCCCAGTAACCCCCCAGTAACCCCATTAACCTCCCCAATGACCCCCTCAGTAGCTTCCAGTAACCCCAGTAACCCCAGTGACCCCCCCAGTAGCTCCCAGTAACCCCAGTGACCCTCCCAGTAGCTTCCAGTAACCCCAGTAATCTCAGTAACGCCCCCAGTATCTCCAGCGACCCCCCCAGTAACCCCAGTGACCCCCCCAGTAACTCCCAGTAACCCCAGTGTCCATCCCAGTGCATCCTAGTGACCCCCCCAGTAACCCCAGTTACTCCACCAGTAACTCCCAGTAACCCCAGTGACCCTCCCAGTAGCTCCCAGTAACCCCTCAGTGACCCCCCCAGTAACTCCAGTAACCCTCCCAGTGACCCCCAGTGACCATCCCAGTAACCCCAGTGACCCCAGTAACCCTCCCAGTGACCCCCCCAGTAACCCCAGTGACCCTCCCAGTAGCTCCCAGTAACCCCAGTGACCCTACCAGTAACCCCAGTGACCCCCCCAGTAGCTCCCAGAACCCCCAGTGACCCCCTCAGTAGCTCCCAGTAGCTCCCAGTAAACCCAGTGTCCATCCCAGTAACTCCCAGTAACCCCCCCAGTAGCTCCCAGTAACTCCCAGTAACCCCCCCATTAGCTCCCAGTAACCCCCCCAGTAGCTCCCAGTAACCCCAGTGTCCATCCCAGTAACACCAGTGACCCCCCAGTAGCTCCCAGTAGCTCCCAGTAACTCCCAGAGTCCCTCCCAGTATGTCCCAGTTTAACCCAGTTCCCCCCCCCCCGCGGGCCCTGGGCCGGGTGGGGGAGGGGCGGGTTCACATTTCCATGACAACGGCCCTTTCCCTCTGGCCCAGTTTCTCCCAGTTTAACCCAGTTTTCCCCCATTTTTTCCACATTTTTCCCCATTTTCCCCAATTTTTTCCCCAGTTTCCCGGAGTTTTTCCCCATTTTTCCACATTTTCCTGAATTTCCCCCCCATTTTCCTGGATTTTTCCCAATTTCCCCACATTTTCCCATTTTTTCCCCATTTTCCCAGATTTTTTTCCCATTTTTTTCCCATTTTCTCGGAATTTCCCATTTTTTCCCCATTTTCCCCGTTTTCCCAGATTTTTTCCCATTTTCCCAGATTTTTCCCATTTTTCCCACATTTTCCCAGATTTTCCCCCATTTTTCTCCAGATTATCCCAGATTTTTCCCATTTTTTTCCACATCTTCCCCGATTTTTCTCACATTTTTCCCGGATTTTCCCAGATTTTCCCCCCATTTTTCCGGATTTTTCCCCATTTTCCCCGGATTTTTTCCCATTTTTCCCAAATTTCTTTTGATCTTTCCCCATTTCCCCCATTTTCCCAGAGTTTTCCCCATTTTTTCCACATTTTCCCGGATTTTTCCTCATTTTTCCCAGATTTTCCTGGATTTTTTCCCATTTCCCCCCATTTTTCCCAGAATTTCCCACATTTTCCCCATTTTTTCCTCATTTTCTCAGATTTTTCCCAATTTTCCCAGATTTTCCCAAATTTTCCCCATTTTTTCCCCATTTTCCCAGACTTTTCCCAGATTTTTCCACACTTTCCCAGATTTTTCCTCCATTTTTCCCAGAATTTCCCACATTTTCCCAGATTTTTTTCCCCATTTTTTCCCCATTTTCCCGGATTTTCCCCCACTTCTTCCCCATTTTCCCAGATTTTTTCCCATTTTCCCCCATTTTCCCCAATTTTTCCCACATTTTTTCCACATTTTCACAGATTTTTCCTAATTTCCCCCATTTTCCCCAGATTTTTTTCCCATTTTTCCCCCATTTTCCCCAATTTTTCCCACATTTTTCCCAGATTTTCCCCCATTTTTCCCCATTTTGCCAGATTTTTTCCCATTTTTTTCCACATTTTGCCACTTTTTTCCACATTTTCCCACTATTTTCCCAATTTTCCCTGATTTTCCCCACATTTTTCCCATATTTTCCTGGATTTTCCCCATTTTTCCCCGTTTTCCCAGATTTTTCCCCATTTTTCCCCACTTTGTCCCAGATTTTTCCTGGATTTTTCCCCATTTTCCCCCACTTTGTCCCAGATTTTTCCCGCATTTTCCCCCATTTTTTCCTCATTTCCCAGATTTTTTCACGTTTTTTCTCCATTTCCCCCATTTTTCACAGAATTTCCCGTATTTTTCCCCATTTCCCCAGATTTTTTTCCTTTTTCCCCACATTTTTCCCACATTTTCCCACATTTTCCCGGATTTTTCCCATTTTTCCACATTTTCCCACATTTTTATCCAGATTTTTCCAGATTTTTTCCCCACATTTTCCCAGATTTTTCCTCATTTTTCACAGAATTTCCCCATTTTTCTGGATTTTTCCCCATTTTCCTGGATTTTTCCCATTTTTTCCCCATTTTCCCAGATTTTTCTCCAGATTTTCCCAGATTTTTCCTCATGCATCCCAGAATTCCCCCCATTTTCCCCACATTTTCGCGGATTTTTCCCATTTTCCCCCAGATTTTTCCCAGAATTTCCCACATTTTCCCCCATTTTTCCCCATTTTCCCCCATTATCCTGGATTTTTCCCACATTTTTCCTGGAATTTCCTGCGGTTTTCCCCATTTTCCCAGATTTTTCCTCATTTTCCTGGATTTTTCCCCATTTTCCCCCCCATTTTTTCCACATTTCCCCTGATTTTTCTCCAGATTTTTCCCACATTTTTCCCCCATTCCCCCCTATTTTCCAGGATTTTTGGGCCCCCAATTTTCCAAATTTCCCAAATTTCTCCAGTGGAAAAAAATTTGGGAAAAAGCAGGAATTTCAGGGAAAAAGGGGGAAAATTGGGGAAAAAAGTGGGAAATTTGGGGAACACAAATGAAAAATTGGGGAAAATGGGGGAAATTTGGGAAAAAAGTGGGAAATTTGGGAAAAATGGATGAAAAATTGGGAAAAATGAGGGGAAATTTGGGAAAAACTTGGGTGTCCCCACCAGGTTCGGCCCTGCCATGGCCTCGTTGGCCCCGGGATCAGGTGAGGCTCCTCCCCCACCCGCTAACCCCTCCCACTCCGCGGGGTAACTGCCCCACCCCCCCCCAGTCCGGGTTGTGACCCCTCCCCCACTCTGTGGCACCTCCCCCACTTAATGGCCCCTCCTTAATTTTATGGCCCCTCCCCCACCTTATGGCTGCTCCCCCACTCTGTGACCCCCTCCCCCACGCTGTGACCCCTCCCCAACTTTATGACCCCTCCCCCACTTTATGGCCCCTCCCCCACTTTATGGCACCTCCCCCACTCTCTGAAAACTCCCCCATTCTGTGGATGCCAGGTGCCCACCAAGCCGCTCTATCGCTGCCCTTCCCAGCCAGACAGGAGAGACAGAAAAAGATGGAAAATGATTTCTACCTTGAGATCAGGCACCTTACTAAAGCAAAAGTCAAAGTTTGTGCATGCATAACGGAAGAGGAAAATAAAAAGATTTATTCTCTACTTCCTGTCATCAGCCATGCCTGACCACTTCATGGGAAGCAGGGCTTCACCACAAAGAGAGGCCGCTCAGAAGGCAAGTATTGTAAAAAAATGGATTTCCCCCCTTTCCTGTTTTGAAATCAGAAAATGTGGTGTTGAAGTCTGTAGCAGGGGACCCTTGTATAACAAGGAATGAATGATGCTCCTCGTGCGATGGTGTGGACAAAGAGAATTTATTCAAACTCGCGCGCTCTTTTATCCTTACATATCATGTGACTTTCTTAACCAACCAGCTTACTAACTCTGGGGCATGCTCCTTGGGCTCTGTACCTGGGCACGTCCTTTGTGCCACCTTGACACGCCCCTACAGAAGTCATTGTTAGCCTTTGAGAGGGAAACAGGAGAAAAATTGCATAAACTTGTTGCTAAAAATGAGCTGCTTCAAACAGAAGCTGACCACCTTCAAAGTCTTGTTAAAATTTGGATGATTATGAAACAGTCAGCTCACCAATTACCCCCATCAATACTAGACAATGCCCGCAGTATAAAGGCATAAAGCCTTCCCAGCCCCTCCAGGAGCCCTCAAATCCCATCCCGGTCCCACAGGACACTCCCAACTTCCCCTCAAACCCTCCGAGGGCCCCAGACTGCCTCCCAGACCCACAAAAGCCCACAAGATGCCCCCAAAACCCTCCCAAGTCATATCCAACCCTCCCAGGACCCCTCAAACCCTCTCCTAGTTGCCCCCTTCCCCTCGAGGAAGCCCCCAAACTCTCTCCCAGTCCCTTCCCACACCCCCAACGATTCCCCAAAACCTCTCACAGTCGCCCCAATCTCCCCAACCTCCCTCCCAATCCCCCAAGCTTCCCCAAACCCCTTCCCAGTTACCTCCATGACCCCCAAGCCCTTCTCAACCTCCCCATTCCTTCCCAAACTTCCTCCCACTTGCTGGCCCGTCCCCCAGGCTCGGGTGAGGAGGTGCCCCAGGCTGACATCCCCCACCCTGGCAGGGGTGGTTCCAGCAGCACATCGGGAGCCACCCCCTGCCCCGAAAGCTCCCGCCTGCCCTGGAGCCACCTCAGCTGCCCCTGCAGGGGAGAAATCCAGGCCGGAGCAGAGCAGGGGGCAGGGCCGGGCTGGGAGCTTGATGGACGAGGGCACTGGGAGAGCAGGGGAGACACTGGGATGGGCTGAGGGGGAACTGGGAGAGAGGGGAGACACTGGGATGGGTTGAGGGGGCACTGGGAGAGAGGGGAGACACTGGGATGGGTTGAGGGGGCACTGGAAGAGAGAGGGGAAAGTTTTTTGCCACTTTCCTGGGCACTGGAATACCCTCTGCACCCTCGTGCCGGCTCTCATAGAATCATAGAATCATAGAATCATAGAATAGATTGGGTTGGAAAAGACCTCCAAGATCATCAAGTCCAACCCCTGATCCAACTCCAATTACTATATCATGGCACTAAGGACCACGTCCAATCTCTTTTTAAAAACCTCCACGGATGGTGAATCCACCACCTCTCTGGGTAGGCCGTTCCAATGCCTGACAATCCTCTCTGTAAAGAATTTCTTCCTAACATCTAACCTAAACCTCCCCTGGCAGAGCTTGAGCCCATGTCCCCTTGTCCTATTGTTGGTTGCCTGGGAGAAGAGACCAACCCCTGCCTGGCTATAACCTCCCTTCAGGTAGTTGAAGAGAGTGATGAGGTCGCCTCTAAGCCTTCTCTTCTCCAGACTAAACAACCCCAGCTCCCTCAGCCTCTCCTCATAGGACTTGTGCTCAAGTCCCTTCACCAGCCTCGTTGCTCTTCTCTGGACCTGCTCCAGCACCTCAATATCCTTCCTGAACTGAGGGGCCCAGAGCTGAACACAATACTCAAGGTGTGGCCTCACCAATGCAGAGTACAGGGGAAGGATCACTTCCCTGCTCCTGCTGGCCACACTGTTCCTGATGCAGGCCAGGATGCCATTAGCCTTCTTGGCCACCTGGCACACTGCTGGCTCATGTTCAGCCTCCTGTCGATCAGGACCCCCAAGTCCCTTTCCGCCTGGCTGCTCTCCAGCCACTCTGTCCCCAGCCTGTAGTGCTGCAGGGGGTTGTTGTGGCCAAAGTGCAGGACCCGGCACTTGGCCTTGTTGAACTTCATTCCATTGGAGTCAGCCCATCTCTCCAGTCTATCCAGATCCCTCTGCAGAGCCCTCCTGCCTTCCGGCAGGTCGACACTCCCCCCCAACTTGGTGTCATCTGCAAATTTGCTGATGATGGACTCAATCCCCTCATCTAAATCATCAACAAAGATGTTAAAAAGGACTGGACCCAGCACTGACCCCTGGGGAACACCACTGGTGACCGGTCGCCAACTGGATGCAGCTCCATTAACCAGCACTCTCTGGGCCTGGCCCTCGAACCAGTTCCTGACCCAGCACAGGGTGCCCCTGTCCAAGCCAGGGCTGCCAGCTTTTCCAGGAGTATGCTATGGGAGACAGTGTCAAAGGCTTTGCTGAAGTCCAGATAGACCACATCCACAGCCTTTCCCTCATCCACCAGGTGGGTCACTTGATTGTAAAAGGAGATCAGGTTGGTCAAACAGGATCTGCCCCTCCTAAACCCATGTTGGCTGGGTCTGATCCCTTGTCCATCCTGTAGCTGCCGTGTGATTTCACACAGGATAATCTGCTCCATAACTCTGCCAGGCACTGAGGTCAGGCTGACAGGCCTGTAGTTACCCGGGTCAGCCTTGCAGCCTTTTTTATGGATTGGGGTGATATTTGCCAACTTCCAGTCATATGGGACCTCCCCAGTGAGCCAGGATTGTTGGAAGATGATGGAGAGCGGCTTGGCAAGCTCTTCTGCCAGCTCCTTCATTACCCTAGGATGGATCCCATCCCCCCAAGTCATGAACAGGTTCTGGGGCTCCCTCGTGGGTCGCAGCCAATAGAACGGCTCTGCTGGAATGACGTCATTGCCAAATTCTGCTTGGCCCCTCTCCTCGCACCGGTGAGTCATCCAATAGAACGTCGAAACTTCCATGGGGGCTGCCTGGAGCAGGGCGGTGGGGGGGGAGGGGGGATCGCGATTGAACCCGATTGGTCCGATCGATCCCGGCCCCAGGGTCTCCCCCACCGCGATGTTTTTCACGTGTGGCCCCAACGAGGCCATGGTGGTGTCAGGTGAGTACGGGGGTCTGGGGGCTCCTGGCGACCCCTCTGAATCTTCCCCAAGACCCTCAGGAACCGTCCACCTCCCCCCCAAGACTCCTGGGGACCCTCCAAAATTCCCCCTCCTGGGGGCCACCCCTCTGCCTTTCCCCCTCCCCCCCCAAATCTCCTGTGCGTCCCCTTAACCCTTGAAAATCTCCTGGGACCACCCCAGACCCCCAAACTCCCTCCTGGGGAGCCCCAAACCCTCTTCAGGACTCCTGGGCTTCTCCCGACCCCCTCCTAGAATCTTTTGGGTCTCCCCAGCCCTTTATGGCGGATTCCTCCATCCATTTTTCCCCCTCGGACTGCTGGGGGTCAACCCCCCCAAGAAACTACTGAGAACCCCCCAGTGTCCCACCACAAGATTCCTGGTTCCCTCTCCCCCCAGCCCCCTGTGGGTGCCCCCATCCTTTCCCCCTGTCGAAAATACTCTTGGGGGGTCCCCCAATGTCCCCCCCAGGCCCCATCCTGTGAGGGATGGATTTGGGGGGATCTCCTTCCCCTTCCCTCTGGCCCGAAGGCAAATGCCCTCCCTGTCCTTCTTCCTTCACCCCCAGGCTGAAGAGAAACAGCCAGTTGGCCCTGGCAGGTGTGGGTGTGTGCAGGCTGTGGTTGAGTGGCTGAGAAGGGAGAGGAGGGGGCTGGTGTCTGGGCAGAGTCCAGCAGGCTATGTCTTTCGTGTCTGGCAAGGCAAGGCAAAGAGGAGCTTCTGTGCTGATGCTGTCACTTGTTTTTTGTGTCTGTTGGAACTGGAACAAGGAGGTTTGTCCGGAAAAAGTGCTGCCCTACTCCACGTGGCCCCTTCCCCAGTCACATGTTCCTTCTATTTTACCAGCAGTCCTTGGTCGGCTCCACAACCATCCAGCTGTCAGTGTTCATGACATACCCATCAGCCCCTTCTCTTCTGGGCTCCTACACTTGCCAACCCTAAGCTGCTCCTAAGTTCTCTTGCTGTCAGTTCATAAAGAGGTCTTGTCAAGTGTTACTGATTTAGAAACTAAAGCCTGATATCTTTGTCTTTGCCATGGGTGGGGCTGCACTCTGGGGGTGTGGGGCTTTGGTTCTTTGGTTGCCAGGGGCCACTGTGAGTCACTGAGCCAGGGTGGGGACAATGGGCAGGGCTGGCTGGGCCAGGTTGTGGCGCCTGTGACATAAGAGAGAAGTGTCCCCGTGGGGCAGCTCTGCAGGGCCCATCAGGGGATGCTGCCCAGTGCAACCTGTGCTGTGAGGAGTGCGCACACAGGGAGAGGCTGGGCCGGACGAGGGCCGGGGCAGCAAGGCCGCCCCAGGGAGTGGGTTCTGCCCCTGCCTGCAGGGCCCAGCCCCTGGCAGGAGCGCCTTGGGCAGGGCCCAGTGCTGCCGCTGGGGCAGGGGGTAAGGCCTTGCCTCCTGCCAGCTGCCTGGGCCCCTGTCCTTGCTGCACCACATCCCCGAGGCTCCCGTCCCCGCTCCCCCAGCGCCAGCTCCCTCCTTCCCAGCCCCAGCCAAGCCCTTCTCTGTGTCCTCCTGTAGGCCATGGCTTTCACAATATTCCTTTTGGTGCTTATGCAAAGCATCATCCAGTCCCTGCAGGCAGTCGGGGAGCAGCTGCACAAGGCTCAGTGAGCTTGGAGGTCTTTTCCAAGCTGAAGGACTCTTGGATTCTGTGATCGTGTGCTGGATTCAACTGGGTCCGTGTTAGCAGCATTAGTTTGCTCTCAAAGTTTCCTCGCTGTCAGCTGTTGTGGCCTAAGGCTTGAGCTCCTTTAGCTCCTTGTGCTGAGCTGCTGATGGGAAATGAGAGGCCTCTGCGAGCAGATTCATGGTGTTCCCTGTAGAACAGTGAGGGGGAAGGTGGTGTCAAGTGGGAAGAGGAGTACTGTTTGTGTGTGGCCTCCTATGTGGTCTTGGCACCTTTGAAGGGCTTGAAGGAGAAAAGAGCTTTGTTAAAGTGAGAAGTGAAATAGTGTGTTGGCTGTGGGAATTGGAAGGGAAGAGGAATGGGGAATGGGAAGGGAAAGAGGAATGGAAAGGCATCTGCTGATGCTGTCATTTTTTTGTTATGTCTGCGTGTAGCAGGGAGATTGCCAAAACTGAAACCAGTACACAGTTGAAAGTTGAACAAAACAACATTTTTTCCAAAGAAATTAGCAAACAAAATGAGAAACCGAGAGACAGAAAAGAGAAACGAACAAGCCCCCAAGACAACCCCCCATTCACTCAAGTGTTACTTACCAGGTTGTCTTACCGACCCCAGAATGCTTAGAATTCCCCATAGCAGAAGCTGCATCCTCATTATCCTCATGAGCCAATTTTCATTAATGTGAGGAAAGCTGGGAGACTCTAGAAACATCAGTTGAACTTCAAAGTCTCCCGGTTTCTTTCTCTCCTCAGACTTAGAATCAGAGTTGTCTGTGGTTTCCCAAGTCTCAATGCCAGGGTAAGACACGGGTTTATGAAGTTGCCTGACTGTCGCAGTCTGACGAGACTGGACTGTTTGCTAAAGAGGATGAGTTATGAGGTAGACCAAACTCCTCTCTCTCAGCAATTGTAATATCAAAATTAAGAGGCTTTACTCGAGGAAAATGTGGAAAAAACAGAAGTCATAACAACCCTTTATTAAAAGATATATGTATGTTGGCAAAAAACAGTAACAAAAACACAAAAGAACTAGACAGCAATCCTAGAAAAAGAAAGAAAAAAAAAACAAACAACAAAAAAAAGTCTAAATGAATACTTCTCTCTCCTTTAGCACAGTCCTAATCGTGGCCTGCAGGGGGCGCTGTTGGACCGCCAAAGATGTAGGGCCTGCAGTTCTCTGTCGTGGTCGGCAAGGGGCGCTGTGGGATCTCTGGCGGTCACCGTGCAGGGAGAGGGGTCTGGGGGTTGGTCTCGGGTCGCACGGGGAGCCGACAAGGGGGGGACGGACCCTCCCCTCAGCAGTTCACCCCTCAACAGGACTCACTGTTCCCAGGTGACGACGTTCCAAGGCTTTGCCCTCTCCTCCCAGCAAACACAGACCTCTCCAATGAAGAGAAGGAAAAAAAACGAACAGTAGGTCCCGGCAGGAGTCACGAGGCAGTGGCGGTGCAGGGACGGTGGTCAGGCCTTCTGTTTGCCACTGGAGTCTGGGCTCTCAGTAGCTCTTCCTCCAGAGATCCCTGGATACCGTCCCTGACTCCGTCCCGGCGACAGAACTCAGCCCCCGGCGACAGAACCCAGCCGTCTGCCCCCTCTCCCCTCCGAACACACACCCACCAAAAAAAAAAAGACCAGCAGTTCCTCTCTCCCCAGTCTCTCTAAATCACCCATCAGTGAGGCCAGGGTACATCTTTTGTAAATCTAATGACCTGGCCAGCTCAGCCAGGTACATCTTTTGTAAAACTAATGACCTCCCTTCCCCCCTTTTTCACTCAAACTCCATTTTTCCTACAGTGAGGGGGGGGGGCAGGGGAAAGACAAATTTTCCTGAAGTCCTAACCTATAACACTGACCAAACCAGGAGCCTGTTTTTTTAGCAACAGTTTTCTCTCTGTACTCTGGTGCAACAAGACTTTGGAGGTGGTCAACCTCAGTTTGGAGCAGCTCATTTTTAGGAACAAGTTGATCCGATTTTTCTCCTGTTTCCCTGTCAAAGGCTAACGATGACTTCAACACCACATTTTCTGATTTCAAAACAGTAGACTCAACATCAGAAATCCATTCAGAAGCAGGTGAATTTTTAGCTTCTTATTGTGCACAAGACAAACAGGCTTATAACACTACACGAATTGTACCTTTACCACTTCCTTCCTTACATTTCTGCTTAGCCTGATATTGTTCCATGCATACCACAATTTTCTCCTTAACTTTTTGAAACCTTTGAACCAAGTCTTTCTCAGCCTGGGAAGGCAGAGATTTGTATTTTTGCAGCAGATTATCCTTGACAACTCTGCTTCACTGCAGCAATTTAATGCCACCCGAAAGGAGGGAGGTTAGATTTTTGCCTGTCAGTGCCCCCCGGAAAGTCGAGACCCTTGTGTCCAACCAGTCCATGGCATCTTGTAATGAGATTCACAAGATCAGAGGGTGATTTGAGTGCCCTTGTCAGGGGGATCTCAGCCAACAACATGAAGACCCTTCAGCAGACCCTGCTGAAGTGTTTCCCGCTGCTGGCAACTGAAAGAACTCACTCCAACAGTTCAGGGAATAACACTCTTTATTGATACAAATTGTGACAGGTTAATAAGGTTTGTCATCGGTGGTGATAAGGTCTGGCTGCAAAACTATGTTTTAAAGCAATCTTCTGACATCTGTGAAGCAAGCACAAGCTCTGGTCCTAAAAGAAATAGTTAAACATGCCTTGCCAGTGCCCTTGGCCATCTCCAGCACAACTTGTCCTGTGCTGTCCCACAGCTGCTTCTGTTTCCCTGCAGGCTGCAGACACCCATCCGGCTTCCCCCGGTTCTCACCCCTGCCATTTGCAACCCTTCCCTGACCGCTGCCCACCCTCACACTCTGTTTCTTCAAATACACACATGGAGTGATCTACTCCTCCTTCTGGATGCTTCTCCTCCCACAGCAATGCCCTTGCAGGGACATTTCTTTCTCCTTGTCCCCTCTCTCCACCTTTCCAACTGCAGTGCGGGGCATTGTCTCTGTCTCGGTCAGTTTCCTTCCTCCTAGGAAAGCTCCAGCAGGTGGGACACAGCCTTTCCAGCAGCATGCCAACCCCTCAGCCTTCCTGGGGCCTTTCCCCTGCCCTGACAGCAGCAGCTTCCGTATGCTGTCCCCAGGCCACTCCTTTCAGCTGCTGGCACAGACAGGGCCCAGCTGTGCCAGCTGCTGTCCCATCCTGCGCTCAGCACGAGGGACGCGGCAGCCCAAAGAGAAGCCCCGTTGCTGGAGTGAGCCCAGGCCCTCAGGCAGAGGGGATCTCCCAGTCCCTGTGACAGCCTGTTGGTCACAGCCTTGTGTTGGGCTGTCAGAGACCCTGCTTTGCCCCTCTCTGAGATGCCCCACGGCCTGAGGGACAGACACAGGGGAGCTGTGTTCACAGAAGCACATCCCAGGGCTGCATTCAGGTGGTTTCCAAGGGGATGTGACTCTCAAAATGAAGTGATCTCAAGACACTGTCCTTCCTGGCCTCTCTAGAAGTAGCTGATGACGTTTGTGCTCACTCTGATTCCTCTCTCCACACACACACACACACCGTGTGAATGCTTAACTCTCTTCTTTACAGTGCACATATGCTCATTTGATGTTCCTCCATGGGGGACAAACAATCCTTATGAGGTGGAGAGATAGACCAGTGCTGGGAACAGTGATTGCAAGGGACTGGGTCTGTGAGTCTGTGATGAGTGCACTGGGGCCCCCTGAGCAGGGGGCCTAGAAAATAGGGTCAGAGACCAGACTGTTTTGGTCACTGTTGGTCCTTCAAGAGTGTTCATGGAGGCCTGGCTGCGGAAGGGACAAGGCTGTGTGCCCCCATCCTGTACAGTCACCAACTTCAGCTCTTCAGTGGTGCTTTATGCAGCAGGAAACTTCCGGGAGGTTGTTCTTGGCAGCAACTTTGAAAGAACACTTGAGCCTTCAGACATTGCCCTGAGGAGATCCCCTTTCCTTTTGGAGCTCGGTTCTGTCCCAGCAGTGCCCATGGCCTGTCCCTGCCTGCATTGCAGGAGTGACACACAGCAGAACTGTGACCAAGCTGGCAGAGCACTAAGGCTTTACACCAGCAATCAGAGGTGGATGAGATCAGAGGGTGGAAGTTAAAGAGAGTAGTTCTGGAAGACCAAGTACTGGTGCCTCCTGGAAGATCTACCATGCCAGGAGTCTTTTCCTATCCATCCCTGCACACAGAACTGTCCCTGAAATTCAAAGAAAGGTCTTGGGTAAAGGATCTCAGGAAAAAAAAAAAAAGACCAAGGGCCCTTTGTATTTTTAAACACAGAGACTGATTCAAAGAAATCCTTAAATAATATGTAAAGCACAATTTATTACGGCCGGGGAATACAGAGGGTTTCACCCGCCCGTGCATTCTGCTGAGAAAAGAAACACAACGTATTTTTATACATTTGGAAGAAGTGAGCTTCTGCCGGATTCTGTCCCTGGGATGGGGCAACCCCGCATGTACGGACAGACTGGGAATGACATGCTGCGTAACAGTGCTGGAAAATGGCCTCTGGGGTCCTGGTGGATGGCCAGTTGGCCAAGAGTCAGTGGTGCCCTGACAGGGGCTCACCGCTCGGTCACACAAGGGTTTTCAGACGCACGAATTCTTCCCTTGCACACAGACACAGACAGTTCATGGCAGCACGGGCAGTATCTCCTGCGGTTTCTGCTGCCACACCTGAGGTGCACCAGAGCCTGGATGCACCTCAGCCCTGTGAGGTGCCACCTGCTCTGCCACTATCTGAGATGCCCCACGGCCTGAGAGATGGACACGGGGAGCTCTGTCCATAGAAGCGCATCCCAGAGCTGCATCCAGGGGCTTTGCCAGGCTTTAGTACTGTAAATGCAATGTGACACCAAGACACTCTTTGTCCCAAGTAACTTCAAGGCTCCCCCAGGAGGCTGATGGCATTTGTACTTGCTCAGGGTCATCTCCCCACACCAACACCAGGTGTGTGCTCAAGACTTGTCTGTGCAATGCAAACAGAGACACCCTGTTTAGTCCTTCTGTGTCTCTCCAGTAAAGGCTAAAGAACCTCTGTGGGCTGGGTCAGAAGCCAGTGCTGGAAGTAGTGGTTCTAATGTGAGTGCCAACCAAGAGCGGTTGGCAGGTCTGTGATGAATGCCCTGGGGAGTTGACCTGGGTCTTCCAGTGCACATGGCAATAGATCACACCCTGCCCTGGTGGTCCTTCATGTCTCTCCCAGGAGCCTGGAAGTGCACAGACACTGCTGAGTTCTTTCCCCTAACACAGTGCCACTCTTCAGAGGTTCACTGGTGTTTTTTCTCCTCAATATGTTCTTGAGAGAGGACTTACAAGAAGACCTAAACCTTCAGGCACTACCCCAAGGAGATCCCCTTGGTAGGATGGAAATACTGTTGCAGAGGGCAGCTGTGCCACAGAAGTGCTAATTGCCTGTCCCTGCCTGCAGGCCAGAGGGCTGACACACTACAGCCCTTAAAGTTCCAGACTGTAATGGCAGGGTCCTTGTATAACAAGGAAGAAGTACAGCTCCTCGTGGGTGGTGGGACAAAGAGACTTTATTTCAAACTCCGCGCGGTTTTATTCCTTAACACCATGTGACTTCTTTAACCAACCAGTTTACTTATGTCAGGGCATGCTCTCTTGGGCTTTCTTGCTTAGGCACATCCTTTGTGCCTTTAGACACGCCTCCTACACCAGAGTGCTCGGATCTTACACCGACAGCTCTGGAAAAACCAAAGGCTGATGCTCCCTGGCAGTGCTGCTGTGAGCAGCATGACAGAAATGATCCAAAATACAGGCGGAGAACTGCAAGGGTTAAGTTGACCAATTGTGAGAAACAGGGAACATAGTCCCGGACACTGGTGGGGAATCCCTTTGGCCAAAAAGCCCCTTGATAAGGGGCAGGCTTTTGAGACATGGAAGGGAAGGTTAGAAAAAGGGGTGTCTGGAGCGCTCAGTGTGTTAAACGTAGGAAGAAGACCTCAAATAAGACAAAAATGTCCAGATGCTTGATATGGTTCTTTTCTGAAGACTTGCCTATCACTGTGAGTTCTCCACAAATTTGGGGGGACTCCCAAATCTCCCAATACTCTCCTAATGCTCTTCCAGCACCCAACAGTCCTCTATTTCCCTCCTTCTTTCTCAAAATAAAATTCCACCTCTTTTACTGCAGCATGACTCTGTCTCGACCGGTGTCCCCAGTGATGTCACCAATGTCCCTGTGATGTCACTGATGTCCCCAGGGGTGGCACCCATGTCCTCAAAGTTGTCACCAATGTCTTTGTGATGTTCCTTTTGTCCCCAGGGGTGGCACCCTTGTCCTCAATGATGTCACCAATGTCCCTGTGTCTTTGCTGGCATCTTTGATCTGAGAAGAATGTTCGTCCAGATGGAAATTTTGGGACTCAGGCAGGCAGAATAAGTGAAGGGTTGAAAACAGGAAACAACAGCCCTTGTCCTCAGGAAAGAAAGACTGGAAGTTTTTGCTTTGTGGTGCAGTTGGTGGGCCAGCCTGGGTGCTCCATGGGTAGCAAAAGCTTTCTGTGCTGGCTTATTTGTTATGGGAAGAATCTTCCTCCATATGCAATTTTTGGAGTCAGGCTGACAGTTTCAGCGCAGAGCTGAAAAAAGCAAACAACAGCCATTCTCCCCAGGAAAGGAAGACTGCAAGATTTGGCTTAGTGGTGCAGTTGGTGGGCCAGCCTGGCCACTCCATGGGCAGCAAGAGCTTTCTGTGCTGGCACTTTCGGTCTGGGAGGAATCTTTCTTTGTATGCAATTTTGGGATTAGGGCTGGCAGTTGGGTGGCAGGTCTGAAAACTGGAAACAACAGCCGTTATCCCCAGGAAAGAAAGCCTGGAAGCTTTGACTGTGTGGTGCAGTTGGTGTGTCAGCCTGGGCACTCCATGGGTAGCAAGAGCTTTCTGTGCTGGCACCTTTGTTGCAGGACGAATCTTCATCCGTATGCAATTTTCAGTGTCGGGCTGGCAGTTGCCAGACACAGCTGAAAACAGGAAACAACAGCCCTTATCACCAGGAAAGAAAGACTGGAAGGCTTTGTTTGCTGGTCCGGTTGGCTTGTCAGCCTGGAGATTCCATGGGCAGCAAGAGCTTTCTGTGCTGGCACCCTTGGAGTGGCAGGAATCATCGTCTGTATGCAATTTTTCAGGGTTTGTCTGGCGTTTGGGAGGTAGGTCTGAAAACAGGAAACAACAGCTCTTTTCGCCAGGCAAGAAAGACTGGAAGTATTGACTTTTTGGTGCAGTTGGGTTTGTCAGTCTGGAGATTCTTGGGCAGCAGGAGCTTTTTGTGCTGGCACCTTTTGTGTGGGTGGAATCTTCGTTCAAATGCAATTTTGGCAGACGGGCTGGGCGTTGCGAGGCAGGGCTGAAAACAGGAAACAACAGCCCTTATCGCCAGGCAAGAAAGACTTGCTGATTTGGCTTTTTTGTGCAGTTGGTGGTCAAGTCTGGGTCTCCACGGGCACTAAGAGCTTTTTGAGCTGGTACCTTTGGTGTGGGAGGAATCTTCGTTCAAATGCAATTTTGGGAGTCAGGCTGGCATTTGGGAGGAAGGGCTAAAAACAGGAAACAACAGCCCTTATCGCAAGGAAAGAAAGACTGGATGGTTTTGCTTTATGGTGCTGTTCGTGGGCAAGTGTGGGGTCTCCATGGGCAGCAAGAGCTTTCTGTGCTGGCACCTTTGGTGTGGGAAGAATGTTCATCCGTATGCAATTTTGGGAGCTAGGCTGGCACCTGGGAGGCAGGGCTGAAAACAGGAAACAACAGCCCTTATTCCCAGGAAAGAAAGCCTGGATGCTTTGTTTTGGTGGTTCAGTTGGTTTGTCAGCCTGGAGAGTCCACTGGAAGCAAGAGTTTTCTGTACTGGCACCTTTGGTGTGGGAGGAAGCTTTGTTTGTATGGAATTTTGGGAGTTGGGCTGTCAGTTGGGAGGCAGGTCTGAAAACAGGAAACAGCAGCCCTTATCCCCAGGAAAGAAAGCCTGGATGCTTTAGCTTTGTGGTGCACTTGGTGTGTCAGCCTGGGGAGTTCATGGGCAGCAAGAGCTTTCTGTGCTGGCATCTGTGGTGTGGGAGGAATCTTTGTATGCAATTTTGGGAGTCAGGCTGGCAGTTGGGAGGCAGATCTGAAAACAGGAAACAATAGCTCTTATCCCTAGGAAAGAAAGCCTGGAAGCTTTGGCTTTGTAGTGCAGTTGGTGGGCCAGCCTGGGCACTCCATGGGCAGCAAGAGCTTTCTGTGCTGGCAATTTTGGTGTGGGAGGAATCTTCGTCCGTATGCACATAGTGCCCAGAGTGCTGCACCAACGGCAGGGGAGAGAGGGAGGCTCTGGCCTTTTTTCCTGGTTGGAAGGGCAATCGTTGGTGGCAGGAGCCCCATTCCTGAATGGGCCGTTCGAGGCCCAAAAGTGACTACGGATGAAGATTCCTCCCAGATCAAAAGGGCCCGCCCAGAAAATTCTTGCTGTGCATGTAGTGCCCAGAGTGCTGTCTTGGTACCTATACAAATCTTGAGGAAAAGATTAAAGTGGATAAATTTAACTGTTTTGTAACTACAAATAAGCCACTACCCTTCCCCCACCCTTTTCAATAAGGGAGGGACAAAAAGCAGAGACTATGGGGTGAGATAACAATTTACTAAAGCACAAAGCAATGGAATATGATATGCACAATAACAACATCAGTATTAATAGCAAAAGTATACAAAAAGAGAAGGTGTTTTACCCTCAAAAAGGTGTTTGTCACTGGGAAGGGAGTGAACCTGGTGAATAGGTGGCTCCTTGTAGGTCACATCCACGTATGCTCAGACAATATGGCAGTTGTTCCCATGTGCCACCCTTGTGGCCATTGAAAATAATGGCAAGATAATGGGGAAGCTCCTGTGGCTAATGTTTCCTGCCCCCAGCCAAAAAACAGTGACAAACAAACCTCCTGAAAGCTAGGTTGTCTGAGCCACTCCACTGGGCTCAGCATGGCTGCCTCTGGCGCTGCTTCTGACTCTATTTTCCAACTTTGAGGTGAGAACAGTTGTGCTGGTTTAAAGGTAAACCGGCAGGAGAAATGAACCCAACTCAAAAAAGATTATAAGTCAGAATCACAATTTAATAAAAATAATACAATAAATACAATTATACGGACAAAGAATTGGTTTTAACCCACAAAACCCAGATGTATAACCCAGCACCCTGGGACATGAACAGAATGGTGTTTGTTGGCTCCCGTGCTGAGCCCCACATGGTCCCCCTGAGCCTAAAGGAAAAGGAAAGGAAGGGCTGTTGGTGAGAGTGCTGGTCGCAATCTGGTCGAGAGCAGTGGTTGCAGCCTGGTCGAGGTTCTGGTCCTCCTCCGGATCCAACGAGTGGTACCAGAAGTCCCAAGGCCCCAAGATTATATACCCTCAGGTTCGAGTGGGAATGCCCAGTACCTCCCCCAGGGCGGGGAGTTCCACAATGGGTGACTGTGAGTTGTGAGATATTTTTGGAATCCTTGGTGGTCCATTAGCAGACATGACCCCTTGGGCTGGGTGTGGAGGTGCTGGTGACTCCCCAGAGGGGAGTCATCACACCTGAGTTATTGGTATGAGGATAGGAACATCCTCCTATCTCACAGGCTTCTTAACACCCAGCTTATAGCCTGAGGGGTCAGGTGTGCTCTGGGCAGCTGCTGCAAATGGTCTATTGTTAACAGTTCCTGGGAAATGACACAGAGGATGTAGAATACACAGTTTGGGTTACACCCACACAGTGATGAACTGGTCCCAGCTGCTCTAACTAGGACAACTGTACAGACAGCTGAGCCCACAGACTGTGAACTGATCCCACAGAACATGCTGGTGCCAAGAGGTTTTTTAAAGACTGTAGTTCAACATTGCCCATATCTTTCTCAATACCCCCAACTAATGGATATGTTCTTAAAACTGGTTTGTCACCAGTACTATCAACAACAAAAAGACAACAGAATTATTTTAGCCCAGTCTGATTCCAGGCCTCTTAGAAAAAATTAACCATGAATGTTTGCTTCCATTATCTTTCATCCTTTGTGTAGGCTGGCCACGCCTGAGAAGAGCTGGGCTGCCAGCCCCAGGTGTAGCAGTAGAGGGCAGCAGGAGAGATGTTGGGAAGGGGGGCTGTGAGGAACAGAAGAATTCAGGTGAACAGCAAACTCCAGGTATCCTTCATGGAAGCAGTCACACCC
The DNA here is from genome assembly GCF_036250125.1 of Pseudopipra pipra. Classification (NCBI taxonomy): domain Eukaryota; kingdom Metazoa; phylum Chordata; class Aves; order Passeriformes; family Pipridae; genus Pseudopipra; species Pseudopipra pipra. Next base: position 7,222,870 of record NC_087572.1, on the reverse strand, counting down.
TGATTAGAGGATCTGGGGGGACCTGACAGGGAGCCATCAGTCACTGCTCAGGGATGGATTGGGCATTGGTCAGAGGGTGGTGAGCAATTTTATTTTGCATCACTTGTTTCTCTTGGGTTCATTCCCTAAGCCTTCTTCTCTCAAGACTGAACAAACCCAGGTGTTGCAGCCTTTCCTCATACAGCAGCTTCCCAGCCCTTGGATCCTCTTTGTGGCACTTCCCTGGACCCCCTCCAGCCTGTCCGGTTCCCTTTTGGGTAGTGGGGATCAAAACTGTGCAGAGTATTCCAGGTGTGGCCTGACAAGCGCTGAATAGAGTGGGACAATGACTTCTCTCTCTGTTGGTGATGCCCTTGTTGATGCAGCCCAGCATCCTGCTGGCTCTCAGCTGTGGCAGCACACTGGTCACTCACACTGAGCTTAGTGTCCACCCCCAGGCACCCCCAGGGCCCCTTCCACAGAGCTGCTCCCCAGCCTGTGCTACACTCCTGGATTATGTTTGCCCAGGTGCAAGACTTCCCATTTGTCTTTGCTGAAGTTCATATGGTTCCTGTGAACTCACTCTTCCAGCCTATCCAGGTCTTCCTGCAAGGGTGGCTCTCCCTTCCAAATTGTCCACTGCCCCACTCTGGCATCATCAGAGGAAATTTGGTCCCATCATCTAGATTGCTCACAAAGATATTAAACAACGTTGGTCCCAGTATGGATCCGGGGGGTTACCACCTCTGACAGCTCCCAGTTTGGAAAGGAGCTGGTTCCCAGCCCAAGCCAGTCCACGGACGGACGGACGTACATTCCAAGTGTCAACTGCCATAGCCTTTCCTGCAATGTCCGATCGTTGCCTCCAGGTGTCCTCGCAGCCCCCTTCCGAACATCTCTCCTGCTGCATTTTTCCGTCCATGTGCCCAGGGCAGGGCCCTGCTGGGCGAGGGAGTGCAGCTGAGCCCCTTCCTCTGGTTCTGCCCCAGTCCTAGCCCCTGCCCCTGCCCCAGCCCCTATGCCTGCTACCGTTCAGCGGGAAGCGGGACCCAGCCTGGGCAGAGGACAGGCACTAGAGAGGAGGAGTGGAAAAGAGGCCTTTTTACAAGGATCTGTCCTCCTCTTTCCTTTCCAAATAGCTCCTGAAAGAAAGATGAGGCTCAAAGCCACAGATACTGGCTCCCAGCTCAGCTCCTCACTGCAGCTGCTCCCTGTGATATCTGTGCTGCAGGATCACACAGTTGGCTGCTTTCCCTCAGAGCCTGGGGGTGGTGGGCAGGGGAGCTGCTGGAATGTGGAGGGCCTGGCAGCAGGCGACGGTGGCTACCATTAACAGAGAGTCTGATGTGCTTGGTCAAGTGTGCCTGGCAGACTGCTGGGGTCCCCTCCTCAGCACTGTGTGAGAGAGAAGACGAGGACTAATGTTACCCATTGGTCTGTTGAAAATCTTTGTAACGAATAGCAATTAGTCTTGCTGATGCTGACTCTTCCGATCTCAAGAGTCAGAAACAGTAAACAATTTGCTCAGGGAATTACAGGTGAAACAAGGTCCTGATTAATTGTTGCAAAATGTAAAATATGCAAAAACTTTCTTAAGAAAGGATGTTCTTTGGTCTTTGTAACTTTCAAACGTAATCAACAAGAAGGGAAATTTAATTCATGAAACAGCAGCTAACAAGCAAGCTCTGAGTGATGTCCATGTGTTAGAAAAACAAGTTAAAGTTTAGGGTGTTACATACTTCAGTGATTTCAGACCTGTGGGGGGAGGCAATGCAGAATTTATGGGCCACAAGGACATTTGGCTGGACTCCCCAGATAAGGAAGAAATTAATAAAACCAACTCAGTAATTGTGCTGAAATCAGCTCCAAGTGGGTAAAAAGTAATTCTGACAGGCGGAAACTGTGACCATCGACTCACAGACCACCAACCCAAGAAACCCACTGACCCAAAAAAAGAGAGAAACTGAGCATGTCAACTAATTAGCATAAAAAGCAAGAGAATTATTAACCAATAGAAGATAGAATACTAATTAATAAGAGAACTATGTAACTTGCAGCCAGTGAACTCTAAAACCTTTGTCTGCTAAAATGTATAAATAGTTAAAAGTTTTGATAATTGGGTGTGCATGTTAGGAGGTGCGATTCCCCCATGCTCCGCCCAGCAACGAAATAAAGTAATGCCTGCTTTCTAATACTGAAATTACAGTGTTAGAGAGTTTGTCCTCAGGGCTAGCACAAGCCAGCCTGCCCTACCAGCTGGTATGATGTCCAAGTTGTTCTTTGTTGGCTTTGTGGATCTACCATGAGGACACCTCTAATAGCAAAGATGGAACAAGTTTTTCTGCACCCTACTCCACTGTGTGGTTGTCCTCACAGTTAAAAAGTTTTTCCTTGTATCCAAGGCCCCATATAATGTCTTGTTCAAGGAGGGGACTTTCCTAGATTTTGGAAAAGGGAATGAGTCCAATCTGGAGGAGGAACAAGAGCCCTCCCCAGAAGATTCTCATATTTACAGGCTGCTGTTCACCCTATCATGAAACCCAGACTGGTATTGGAAACATCCTCTCCCAACAAGAAAACTACTGAACCATTTAACTTGTAGGAGAATAATGGGGATGTGCAAAAGCTCAGGGGCAGATCTGTGGCCTGGGAGTTCCAGGCTCTTGTTTTATATCTCTTCTCTCCTTCCCAGGACATCTCTTAAGGCCCCCTTTCGCTTTAAATCTGCAAGAGGATAGTTTTGCTATTCCTAACTCACCTCTTATTTTTCACCCGTCTCTCTGGATGTTAAGTACTCCACTTGCTCCATACCACAAAGCTATGGGCTGAAATCATACAACATGCATGCAGCTAGGGAAGGCTTCTCAGATGATTCCATTCAATTCACCCCAGGTCTTCCTGACTTTGCCATTCCTCTCCTTTTCTCATTTGCCTTGCAGACTGAAGTGGAAAAACCCAGGTAATTTATCACATTGACATAGATGTGCTTAGATGTTCATGCCCAATCAGGCAGAGTATGAAAAGGAAAAAGAGAGATTCTCATCTCATTGGAGGATAGAAACCCCAATTGCATGCTCGCAAACAAACCAGGGGCCTCCCTGACCTAAATTCTCAAACCAAAAAAGGAACTACCACACCTCTGAGCTGTCCAGCCTAGAATGAAAGGAAAATGCCTTGTTTGCTTGTCACTTTTTTCCTGCAGAAAGCATATGTCATTCCTAAGACATATGAAGGCAGGCAAAATGCTTCTCAGTAGATTTCTGACCTGGGTGTGCCGGGCAACTGCACACCACTTCAGCCTCTGCTTCTGTGTGGCCTTCAGGAATTCCCTTTACAGTCAGATGGGGTAAAAGCAAGCCTGATGAGCACTGATGACTTCCTGCGAGGTTTCACAATCTCTGCTGCTCGTCCTGCCCATTTTTTTACCCCAGCAGGTCAACTTGTCACCCAGAGGGCTCAGGACAACTCACTGCAGAGCTTCCTGACCCATGGGCCCAGCATCTCGTGTCACCAGTCATGCTGCAAGCTCTTGGTAAAAGCTGTTTACCATCCTCCCCGTTCTCGTGTCTGGGCACCAGCCCCTCTGGGGCTGTCCTCGAGTCACGAATGTTCTGCTTTCAACATTGTGTTGTTAAACCGGAGATTAAAATAACGGCAATCTAAGTTAAGCAGTTGAATCTGGACAGCGCGCACCCTCCCCTGTCTCTGTCACCTCACAGGTGCCGCGCCCCTCCCGGGCAGTTACCGCCGCCCCTCGGGGCTCGCGCGCTCCCGGCGCGTCACGTGGCGCAGCTCGCGGGGGCGCGCCCGCTCCTAGCCCCAGAGCGCGATTCGCGCGGAGAGCGATACGTCACGTGCGCGTGTCACGTGACACCGTCCCGGGCCGATGAGGTCATGCCGCGGTCACGTGAGTGGTGCCTACGCGCTGTGGGGCCGGGTGCGGATGGCGGACGCGGAGGCCGAGGCGGCGGCGCGGCCCGAGGTGCCGCGGGTGGTGCCGGCGCTCCGCGCCCGCCTTTGGCAGTTGCAGGCGGAGCTGCGCGAGCAGGAGGTGTCGGAGGCCTCGTCCCGGGCCTACTGCCGGGGCTTCTGCCAGGTAGGGGCCGAGCGGGGCGGGCCGCGGCCTGGACTGCAGGCCGGGTGCGGCCGGCGGGGATGCGGCCGGGGCAGGCCCGGAGGTCCCGTCCCGGGGACTCCACTCGCTCCTCTGGAGCTTGCGTAGCGCAGGGCTCGCGACACCGTGCGGGGCTGCTGAACAGGGCCGTGCACGCTCTGCCGAGGGCCCCCCGTGGGCCGCCAACCCGGGGCCTTTGGGCTTTGGCAGCGCTTCGGGCCGGGACATGCGGTGGCCCTCGGGAGGGTCTTTGGGGCGGGCGGACCGCACCGCATTTTCTCGGTGTGGTCTTGGCTCGGTTCCGAGACCTCCGCTTGTCTGTGCTTCACTTGCCTCGGGATCAAATCTCTGCGTTCCGCCTTGGTTAAAATCTGCCTTCGGGTAAGCAGTGCTTGCTGGTGAGGGCCTGCTGTTACCTTAAATCACTGAATGAGCTGTGGTTCGGGGGTCTTGTATGAATACTTGCTTAATGCAACACAGACTAAGATCAGCATTTTCTGAGTCGAGGCCTTAACTTCCTGTAGAAGAGATGAACTTGATTAAAGCCATACTGATGGAGATAATTTATTCTTAAATAAGTTAGTGGTTAATTAATTTTTGCTTCCTCTACATCATCATTTACTGTGAACTCTAAGGTTGAAAAATTGTTGTTAGGTTGCTAGGCTGGGGAGTTGTCCCTGTTGAATCTGAAGAGACTGTGCGTTTTAAAGTAAAAAATAAAAAGCTTGTTTTCTGAGCTAGTATAATGACACCTCAGCTGATAAAGTCACAGTATTTGACTGGAGAATGGCAAAATCAGAGAAAAACGTCTACTGGTGTGTTACAGATTATGTAGAAGTGATGTTACCCTTCACAGTCTTCCATTTTGCATCCACAGGTTGTGTGCTTTGCCATACCATTCTAGGAGGATGTTTATTGAAACATCACTTATTGAAACAACAGAATAAGTGTATTTATTAGGTTTCAAAACTCTTGCTTTTCAAACTGCAGGGTGCTGCTGTATACTGCTGTATGTGTCCCAAGTTCAGCATACAGTGAAGATATGTGACCTTGCACTGACACGGAGCCCAGTACAATGTGTGTGACTCTTTCTGTTGCAAAGCAATTTAAATTTTAGTAGTAGAATGGCTAAGGCTTAGTAGGAGAGTAGGCCTAGAAAGCAACACTCCAAAGAAGTAAGTTAGCAACCTTGTTTGTGTGCTGAAAAAGTGGAAACCATAATCAAAGGATCTAGTCAAGCATGTATATAACGATTTGTTACCTAGGATGTGGTAGAGGTCTGTTAAACAGTTTCAAGGGGTAAGACAACTTAAGAAGATTTATGATTAGAGTGGATGATTATTAATTGTTATCAGTATGAAGTATGAGCTTGTTTGTAACTGCACCTGGTTTGCTGTGGAAACTGTAACTGGTTTGCTGTGGAAACTGCACGTAAACTTGTTTGTGTATAAAAGCTGAATTGAGAATGCGAGTCTTCGGAATCCTGACTTGGGGCGTTAGCCCGCAGGTTCCCGGGGCCCCGAATAAAGCACCGCATAAACCGGCACTCTGTTGGTTTGTGGTTTTTTTTGGATTACGGGCAACATTTCCATGTTTCAGGTTTTGCTGAAATTGTTCCCAGTGTTGTTTATTGTATCAGAACATTGACATAAATACTAAGCTAACACTTAGGAGTGGTTGTCAAGATGATCAGTGTATGTACATGTCCAGTTGCCCAGATTAATTTGGTACAGAAGAAGCTTTGGAGGTACTTGATTGGTAGAGTTTGGTGAAAGATAGTTCTATTACCTAAAAAAAAGGCAAACAAAAAAATACAACCCTAAACCCTGTCCCACAAAAAACATAGCCCTCTAGGTCCTTGTGCTGCTATTGTAGCCTCATTTAGAACACTATGATAGCACAGATAAAAATGAAAAAGATTGTTATTGGTTTACCATCAGTCTTGGAGCGTGGGTTGTCATGCCCATACACCAGGAGATACTGTGGGAAACATGAAACTGCTGGTCTGTCCTTCAGCAACTTCAACAGAGGATGAATTTGTGATGTCATTGTGCATTTAGACTACTGTGAGTAGAATGTAATTTTACATCTTGGTTTCTCCTTCTGACTGGGAATGTTTGTGACAATTTAATAATTTCTGTCTGCCCCTAAGTGAAATTTAGAAGGCTCAGCTTAGTTTTATGTTTATGACTTAGAGACTACCACTGATACCTTCTCATAAGCCTGTTAAGCTACAGCAGAATGTGCCTAGAGAGAAGCTGAATTTAGCTGGGCTTAAATTTGGTTTTGGAAAGTAGATGACATAAGGGGAGCTGAAATGTTTTAGGTTTCCTGTCCTGTGAGTACAACTGAGGAAGGGGCCCAATGGTGCTCAGTTTTGCTGTGAAAATTACCATGGCTGTCAGACACAGAAAACTGTGAACCAAATCAGTAACTTTACTATGCTTTGAGCTATATGGATGCTCATTTACTACATATAAACTTGTGCTGCTTTTTTGCAGCTTTCCAGTAGCTTTTCCTGGGAATGATGATGGATGACACAATTTCCTTGAAGATCCCTATTTTTGAGCAGGGGAGTAGGACTATTGTCCACAGTAACACAACAAAGAAACTTTCAAAGCCTATATAATGGGTTGACTCAGCAGCTTTATGTTGTATAGGCATATATGCTTTGCACATTCACCTTGGGAAGAACACATCTGTTGGTGAGCTCAGTATGTACCCAAACAGCCAGCTTAGAACGACTAGGAGGGTGTTTGAGGCTGTGCCATCCCAGATATGAAGAACATTTATCAGTGAAGCAGAGGTTGTAGGACATTAAAACATGGCATCTGCTGTTGGCTTTCTGAAATTTTTAAAGGTGGTGCATTGAAGACTGTTGATTGCAACTGGATATGCTTAAGAAGAGAAGGAAGTGTTTTTCTTAAACCGAGGCTTAAAGCTGTAATAGCAGATCAGGAAAATTGGAGATCTTCATCTTTAAATTGGGTCTGAGCAAAAAAATGATGCTTCTGAGGAAATGCAGCAAAGCGGGTGCACCAGCATTTGTGGAACATGAGAATCTGTGCAGTGCTGAGGGCCTAGGCTGGTCTGTAGGTTACGTATTAGGTAGATGTGGTCTCTACACTTCTCACCCCAGTTTTCAATCAGATGCGTTACTGGAGTCAAAGAGGAGGACAGGATGAAGTGTGATGAAGTGTAAATGGGCATGTGTTAACTAGACTTTAAATATTTGAATACTCTCTTCAGGCAACTGGACTGTAAGGTAGTAATTGCCTCTAAATTATTGCTTGACTATTCCTTAAACATGTAGATTATCTAATTCTGACATGTTAATAATTTTTCAATTATATATTTTATATAGACTGCCAGGAGAAATCTGTAGTAGGTGACTAAACTAATGTTGCTTCTGAAAGAGCAGAAGAGCTCTGAAGAGCCTCTGTAATACAAATACTGCATTTGGCTTGTCAGTATGCTAATGGCAGTATTTTCAAAACTACAGATCCTTGAAGTTCAAGCTATTAATAAGTCTGTGGCCTTGAATCTGTGTTGTACACTGAAACCATTGTTTATGTATTTAGGGAGAAGTTTCTCATAAATAGTTACTCAGTGAATTGCTAGTGTTAGCTTTAAGACTTTAATCCCGGTGCTGTGATTGCACTTGAGCAAGGGTGCAATGTTTTCTAGTACATTTATTTAATCTTAGGAAATATTCTGCAGTGTTTTATCTTTTACACAGACAAAGTAGTTTATGATCAAAGTGTCTGTCAAGATAATTGAGCACTGAATTTGACTTTTTAAATAGGTTGGTTTTAATGGATGTACTTTTAGGTAAGTGCAGACACTTGTAAGTTTGATCTTTTCCTATAGTTGCTACAATGGTAGTGTTACTGCTGGGTTTACCAAACAGCTGATTTATGATAGTCATCAGTTGAGCATCTCTGGGGAATTAGAGCTTGACAGCCTTTGAATGTCATATAATGCTATAAAGCCATATATGATTTGAGTTATATTATCAAATCCTTCATTAGTCTGTTAGATAAGCATGATGACTGGTATTATTAGTCATTCGCTTCTGCACTAATTATCTTTGTGCTGTGTTTAAGGAAAATCTTCCTTTCCCCCACCCTCCTTACGTCTTTATTAATATTGTGTGGGGTTTTTGGAAAGTTTGTGGCTTCCATTCACCCAGGAGTTATATTACCTAATTCTTGGAGAACAATCCACAAAACATATTGATTTTTACTGATTCTTAGATGGTATTTTTAATAGATTTTTTTTTCTTAAATATAACCCGTGATTGTGCTGGCCTAGTGGATGTCTGCATTGTTTTTAGGCTAAGACTAGTATTGTATAGTTAGATTACTGACATAACACCGGATAGGCTATAAAATAGTGTCTAAATAAAGTCTGGCCACTTATTTTTTGCTGTGCTGGAAGGTAGGTTTTGTCTTAGAAGTTTCTAGCCATTATAATGACTGCACTTGGTTTTATTAAGCTCATAGTAGGGCTTGTTCAGTAATGTCCTCCATCCAGTCACCATCTGATATGATCATGTTTTTGTTTAAGGTGTTAAAATAAATTTGTTGTATCAGAGTCTCAGCTTGAAGTGATTTGAAAACTGATATGACCATCACCCTCCTCTTAGGACAATTTAGCTTGTATTGGACTGTAGGGCGGATCACTCTGAACTTTTTTCCCATGCAGTCTTGTCCCTAAGGGTTCCAAAAAGCACAGTCTCTTTCATTCATTATTTGTTATTATCTTTGCAGCTGGCCTTAATCAAGATTAGTACCTTTTTTGGTCTAGGAAGGGTACCACATGGGAAGAGGGTAAGAACAGGAACATCACTGCTCTGGAGGTGTAAGGGAAGGGCTGTTATTTGTGAAGCAAGCTGTCAGTAGAGCTGAGGTGTCCTCAGCTCAGTGCCATACTTGTTCTCAAATTGTACTTCATAGCCTGTCAGAGCATAGCACGGTAGTGGAGGTAAGTTTTGAAAAAGTTGGGAGATACTTCTGTAGTCACTGTGCTGATGTGATTTCTCTTAAACTGGCTAGATTTTACATTGCTGCTTCAGTACTGTGCCTGGATAATGTGGGATTGCTATGGTCAAGGAGTAAAATTTAGGGTAATTTTACCTTTGAAAAATGACTGTGTAATGGTCTGGTCTGGGTTTTGTATCTCCTTCTGATGGCCTCATGTTTGCCGTGTGAGTAATGTATGTATCTTTAAAATACTACATCTGGAGTAATGTTCTTAATCTTGAGCTTCTTCCTATTTTTCTGTATTCTCACTAGTAATGAAGATTCTAGTGTTAATTATTTGTTTCTGTCTCCATGGTAACTGTACAAAAGGAGCTGAGTGCAGAACTTCTCCCTCAGTTTTTAACTTAACAGTTCACATTTCTGCCAGTTGCATCTAGCTTTCTCCCCAGTAGAAACTCTGATAACTTTATCAAAATAATAAAATAAATAAAAATATATTTGAAAAAAGGGAGAACTTCAGTTGAGGTGAAAAGCTGCCACTTTAAATTCTCCTTCAGGGTAAAAATTCTCACTTCCAGAATTCTTCTACTGTATGTGTTTGATATTGCATATTGATATTTGTTTTTTAAACAAAAGTGTGCTATGAGAACTTCTAATGATAACTCATTTTCTTTCAGACACTACTCCAGTATGCTGGCAGTCGGGGTGCATCAGAACATATTTTACCTTTTTTGGAAGTGTATCGAATCTCCATCCAAAGCTTTGCTAATGCAAGACCTTACTTGACTACAGAATGTGAAGATGTTCTTTTGGTACTTGGCAGGCTAGTGCTGTAAGTTTTGAGTTGGTATATTAATTTATTCTTTTTTAAAAGAACCGTAGTTTATAAATTAAAGGGCAAGTTGCTGAAATATGTTTAATGTTAAAGTTGAAATAAGTTTAAGTTTAATGCTTGATTTGACAACTGTGCTTGTGATTTATTATCTAGTAAATGTTTTTAGTACATTTTTTATCATACCACAAAATGTACTTGAGCATTTAATTAATTAACATGAACAAGTTCTAAGGCTTTGTTCTTCCATATTTTAATGATCACATAGGTATTAGGAAGGCTCTGTTCTTTCTTAGAACATTCTGAAAGTTACTATTTTCTGTAGAAAAAGCTTAATGTAGTGCTTATTAATTAGAAGTTTTAATATTAGACCTTCATGCATGGATTAATGAATATGTATCCTTTGCAATTTCTTATGTCCAGTCCCCTTTAGCACAGGGGCATTCTGAATGTGTCCGTTGCTGAAAAGGACAAGCTGGTTTGTGTTCATGGCAGTCTGGGTAGCGCTGTAGGATAGCAAAGCAGACTATAGGACTTCAACCTGAGCTCTTTGACAAATGTGGGTAGACAGGACTTAAAGTACAGGAATTCCTGGAACAGAATAGAGAACCATTTTACAGTCCATCATCTGAGTTTGGATAACTTGTAGTTCCTCAAAGTATGTTTTAAGTGCAAAGCAGATGTTTGTAATTGAAGAATTTAGCCTGAGGGCTTCCACATGCACTGGACTATAATCAGTTACTACCTGAGAAGGATAAGACTACATGCTGGTCATTGTGACGTGCTGGTCATTCGTTGCTAGTAAGGTTTCATTCGAGGAGAGAGGATGAAGATCTAGAACTCTGAATATGAAGATCATCACAGAAAATAAAAGTGATTCTGTGACAGTTTTTCAGTGAGCTGTTTTCTCTGTTATCAGCCTCTTGCTTGCTTTGTGGTCTGAACTCAAGTATTCTTTTCAAGAAGGATTTTTGCAGTGAACTCCTTGGTCAGATGCTTTATTTATAATGGACTAACTTGCAATATAAATCAACAACTCGGAACCAGAAAGTTCCATATGATGCCTTGAAATTTTTTTTTTTTTTTTTTTTTTTTTAGTTATGAGAAATATGTGAACTATGAGTGGTTTGGGGTTTTTTTAAACCTTCTGTCGAGAAGGGGAAAACATGTGAAATCTGGAAAAGTGTGTCTTAATGTCTTAATATGAAAACGTAGGACTTTAACTGCTGAATCATTTACCTGGTACATAATACACGTATTTTTGGCAAAATATCTATATTGCTTTTGCAGACTGTCCCTTTATGGCTAGAGTGTTCTTGTCTTCATCATACTGTTGTTAATTAGCTTGTGTATTCTGTTTTCTTCTCATATCACTTTAAAAGTTTGTCTTTTAGTATATGTGCAGGTCATCTGTACCTGGGCTACCTTTTATATATTTTACCACTGTTACTTTGGGGCATAAATCCCAATTCTGTATAAAAATTGCTTTTCTCTTGTTTAGAAAGATTGGAATATTCTGCTTCTGTTTATATGGTTTCTTTCAGCTTTCAGTGTGAGGACTTTGTTTGCTGTTACTTGTATATTCAGAAAACCTTGTGGAGGAGGACAGTAGAGAGACTGACTCGCTGGAATCTCCCCTATTCTTGTGATGATTACATTTGAAAGGAATCTAAAGAATGAGAAATACAAGGAGTGAGGTTGAAGATAGGGTGAGGTAAATGGCTTCTCTAAATTAACTCTCACATGTTTTTCTTTTCCATAAGAGTTTCCAAGGGAGGGACAGAGAAGTTAAACAGGGAATTAAACATAAAAATTAAGTTCCATGAGAGAAGAAGACTGGTTAGGGACATGAAAGCGTACTGTTTCCGAGTAACTGTGGTTTTGGGGGAGACAGTTGGGTTATGCAGCAGCTGTTGTACACACTTGTGCATTTCAGACTTGAACCTTGATGAGAAATGAAACAAGCAAGCTTCCTGATTTAAAGGGGAAGTGCTCTACTTCCTATTGAACTCCTCCTTCCCTTCCAGCATTCTTCCTGGAGAAGAGGGAAAGAACTTCCTGCTTCTGACATCCTTCTCAGCAGTGTGAGCCAGTAACACCAAAACTCAGTATACTGTGGCTTTCCCTGCTGCCTGCCCAGGTCCGTTGTGCATTCACAGTACATCTGATGTGATGTAAGGACAGTACCCCCCACAGGAAACATGATGCTGATGCAATGTGAGACCTCGTTGGTCCACTGTCTAACCTTAGGAAAAAAAGGGGAAGTTGCTCTTGTAGATTACAGATTTGACAAATGATTAGGGTGGGGGGATAGGGACAGGAATATTTTTCTTGAACGTGACTGGGAAGGTAGCTGACTATCGTCATGAGTCTCAGGAGGCCCTTGAAGCTGATTGTTCACTCAAGGTTCTGTGCTTTATTTCTGAGGATGCTATTTGAGGATCAAGGTGTCATTCATGTTACCATCAGTGTGAAAATTTTCCTTCCATCTGAAAATGCTTTATATGGTTCCGAGGTTAATAGATTCAAGCTAAAAGCATAGAAAGAATTGTTCATAATTCACAATGTATTTGCCAGTAGCTAAGATTTGACTGCTTTCTACTTTCTCCTGTGTGCTGTGATGGCACTGAATTGAAAGGGAGTTTCCATTTCCACAACTTTGAGAAGCTGCTTATATGCTTTTTCAACCATATAAAGGGAAAAAAGATCTTAATGTCATCTGATTTAAGTAGCAAAACTGGATTGAAACAATAAGACCAGTTCTGCCTCAAGCTTGCAGCTCTATCTCACCTACTGGTCCTATCTATGGAGTCTAACAGATGTCGCTTCTGGGAAGAGTGTGCTTGCTTACCACAGCACCTCTGTGAGCAAGCACATGTGACAATTAGCTGTTTGTCTGTCTAACAAAGTAGTTCTCAATCTAATAAACTGCTGCAGTTTGATTCAGTAGCTTGCATTTACTACTCTTAACAAACACAGGATAATTCCTGGCAATAAGTGAACTATTCCTGTTGATCATCCGAGGTATAATTAGTCATCTTTGTGATTCTAAGAAGATTAGGATAGAAAAAGTGTTCTCATACAATCTAAAGATGAACACAGTTCTAAAGGCTTTTAAAAATTAATTAAAAAAATTTCTGGGAATGAGGTATAAAGTGGTTACAGAAAAATTTTATGCAAATAATATGCAAATAATTTCTGCCTAGAGTTGTTTCTTCTAAAGTAAAGAAATTCAAATCTGGGAGATCTTTTCCTGAAAGATATTTTCAAGTTGAGTGTTTAAGATGAATAATTTTTTTTTTTAATAATTTTAATAATTTAAACATTCAAGCCCTCATTACGGTTTATTTGCAAAAATTGAAATTAAAGTTTGGAATTCAGTTTTGTATAGGTAGGCATTGTGGTGGTACTGATCATGTCCAGGCTTCGCGAACGAAGATTTGGGGAGGGCTCTACCCACGTTTGTTACAAGCGCACTGGTGGCTGAAAAGGCCAATACAAGACAAGCACGTCCGGCTGCAAAAGGCACAGCAGAAAGACTCCTTAGGTGGTATATTCTGCAGGGCACGATTCTTTCTGCGTTGTCTTTTCTCCTCGAGAGAGATCCTGTGTGCTTTCTCAAAGGTATCAGCAGCGTTATAGATGGTGTGTCTCCAGACCTCCCGATTGGAGGCCAGAGTAGATCAGTTATGTTGGTCAATATGGCCGAGGCTGAGATGTTGTTTCAGGGAGTCCTTGTGTCTTCTCTTCGGAGCTCCTCTCATGCGGCAGCAGGTGGCAAGTTCACCATAAAGCAAGATCTTAGAGAGGCAGTGGTTGGTCCTTCATCCTTGAGACATGCCCTGCCCAGCACAGCTGTGTTCTCAGCAACATGGCCTCAATACTTGTGACTGCTGCTTGTTCTAGAACAGAAGTATTAGTCACATAATCTGACCAGTGGATGTTTAGGATTGTACGGAGGCAGCGTTGATGGAAGCGTTCCAGGAGTCGCAGGTGGTGGCTGTAGATGACCCATGATTCAGATCCATATAAGAGAGTAGACAGCACTATGGCTCTGTAAACACTGATCTTTGTACTTTTCTTCAAGTGTTTATTTCGCCAAACTCTTTTATGAAGCACTGTATGCCTTTGCCAACTTGTTGTCTATCTCTCCGTCATCTTTTCACTGTCCAAGTAGCACCTTAACAGTTAAGTATAGAAAACTGATGAGTAAACACTGGCTTTATAGTTTTGTTTAAGTCTGTTATTTTATATAACCAATATCATATATATGAAAAACTAATATTCTAGAAAAAGTAATTCCAGGAATTAAGAGAGTGGAAGTAGGTGGGATTGGTTGACCAAGTTTGAAAGTGAAGTGTGCATCAAAAGACTTTTCACAAGCACATTGACTGTGAAGTTTGCAAATGTTGTACTGGGTGTAAAAAATCTTTGTATGACTTGCATGAAAACTGGACACATACCTAGAGATTTTCTTATTTTGTTTTTTTTTTGTTTTAGTTCAGAAGTTTTTAATGTTAAAATAGAGTTCAAGTGCTGTGAGACTTTGTAAAGTTGGTTTTGATAGTGAATTAGCTTGTATTACCAAGCTTGAGTACTAGGCAAAAGAAAGTCCTGACTATTTTATTAAATTGAGACCTATGACAGTTGGAATATCTGGTGATCCTCTTACCAGCTTTTTCATCAGCATAGTAATGCCTGAGATTTTTGTGAATAATGAGGGAATGACAGTGATGAAGGCTGTGTATTTTCTGCCAGTCTGATAAAAGTGTTTAGAGCTTTTGCAGGTCTAAACTTCTATTTATAGGAAAAGGATTGGGCAGTGAATTCAAACTTCTGAGATGTGAAAAGGATGGTCAGATATTCAGTATTTGTCCATTTGGTGTTGTTTGTGTGTGTGTGTGTATGTATATGTCTGCTGAATTGGGCTGAAAACTGATAAGGCATAGCATTTGGCAGATGATTAGTCAATGTATCTATCAGGTCAGAAGGAAGAAGGAAAGTCATTCTTTTTGGGTACTAAGCAGCTTTGAAACTCGTGTTTGCTTTATGGCCATCTGTTCCACCTCCCCAAGCTCAGCTCTCCTATCTGTCTGTGGTAAGATTGAATGTGTTACCTTGTCATTCTTCTATTTAATACTTGGGAAAGGAGATTTTAAAGAAAAAGTAGCATGAGTTGGAACTATCTAATAGTGTAGGTGTAGCTTATCGCAATAATTCGGTGCATTTGTTATATGTGGAGTCTTAGACCAGTTTTCTTTCCTTATATTTTATGATTTATGAAAATACTTTTGCTGTGTGCAAATCGTGTGAATCTCTAGACAGAGTGTCATAGTTAACACTTCTAGTTGGATTGGGTGTCTGTGGCGGAGACCTTGTTCCCTTCTGCTGCCCGCTGGCTCTCCCTCCGGTTTTCCCTCCCTAGCGCGACTACGGAACTGTGGTGCTGAACTGGACAGCTCCGAGGCGTGGCTGAACCAGGAGGGCTGGGTGGTGCAGGGTCAGCATCCCGGCAGAGACGTTTTGCCCCCAACACACACAGCGGAGCGGAGAGTTGAAGGCAAGGAGTGTAGGCAGTTCTGGAGAACTGAGCTCAGCCAGTGGCTGCGTGATCCCTGTTTGGACGAACTAGCTTCCAGGGCTTGTTTGTCCCTGCTTTCTGTTGGTTTTGGGCTGGGGGTGAGGGGGAAACGTTAAGCTGCGGGAGCTCTGTTGTTTTTGTTTCCCGAATACCATGTGCTGCAGCAGTGGTAACAGTCTCCGTATTGCCTTCCTCTGGAGACCACGTGGGCGCTGCCTTCGGGAAGTGTTTTTTTTTGTTCCCAGTGGTGTGTAAAACACCTTCTCTTCAGTATACTTTTGCTGTTCATACTGCTGTTGCTATTGTGCTTTTTAGTAAATTGTTATTTCAACTAATTTCTTGTCCCTTTTTTACTGAAAAGTGTGGGGGAAGGGGAGTGCCTTATTTGGAGTTTAATTTCCCTGCTGGTTTTAAAACCAGCACATGAGGACAAATTGTTCTGTGCAGCGGTAGGGTTTTAGGTAATCCACGTGTCCCATACAAGGTTAGATTTGTCCCTGTTTGAGAAAAATATAGACAACAGTCCTACCATGGCTGGTTGCAGTTCATGCCATAGGTGTTAGAATGCTCCCCCAGTTGGTATCAAAGGCTCTATAAGGAGTCTGTTTCTGTGTTGATGCTCTTCTTGACATAACTTGTCAGTCTGGTTTTTTTATGATACTATTAGGCTTCTGTTATCCAGATCCATTTCTGTGCTGGTGCATGTGTCTTCTTTCAAACTGTTCTTTAGTTTTATTTTCTTACATATATCAGTGTGGAGATGTTAAGTTAGGTGAAGCTGGCTTTCATTCTCTCTCTAGGCCAAGAGACCATGCTGGAGTCCATTGAGTCTTATTCAGAATGGTTATTATGTTTTCTTAGAGAGGAAAGAGTAGAAATTCTGTGATGCTGTGTTCCTGAGCCATATTGAAGAGGCTATCTTGTATAAGAGTAGCTATAATCTTAAATTAGCAAGATTGTGCATAGTAAAAAAGAGCTCTCTTTCCACAGGAAGAATCATGCCTGATTCTCAGGCTGTTTCTGGCCTGTTAATTGATTTGTGCAGTCAAAGGTGTTTGTATTACTATCATTTCTTATCTGAATGCTAAGTAATATGTGCTAAGTGTTATTTAATGTAACAAGAGAATGTTCAAGTAGCTTGTTTACTTGCCTTTTGCTTTTCCAGGAGTTGTTTTGAGCTACTGCTTTCAATTCCTGAAAGTGAATTGCCACATGAGGTGTGGTTAGGATTCCATCAGTCCATTCAGGTAAGTGTTCTGAATTAATTTTTTGCATTTACATATTAAAAAAAAAAAATCTGCTGTTCTGTTCCTTCTCTTCTACCTTTCCCCTGAATTCCACCTGTCCTGCATTACTGTTACCTAGGTAGCAAGAATTTCTGAACAAAAGACTAACTGCCGCTACAGTATTGGGAGCCTTAGGACCAACAGCAGGTTTATAACTATAGTCAATGGCAACTGCAAGAGGACCATAGCAAATCTTGATCTAGTGGTTTATCTGAGAGAAGGACTAAGTGACTGAGTTAGATGGAGTGATGTAACAGCTCTGAAGCATTACTTTGAAGATAACAAAAGAGCTTTTGTAGAAGTCTAAGAGGCAAGTTAGTGTCTGTGCCTGATTTGAGAGGGATGGAAATAGTTGGACAGGTCTGTAGTCCAGGTGGTTCCTAGAAGTGTTTCTTCTGAGGTGTTGCTGAAACAAGCTCATACTACTACGTTTCTACACTCAAATCAAGATGACTGCTGTAGACTGTGTAGAGATGTTTTCAGGGTTTTAGTCTGGAGGTAGTACCTAGCTGTCTGCAAGAACTTGTGTTCCTCATGGAGCTTAAAGACAGGAGTGGTATTGCTGTCTTCATATTGATAGACCCTTCCAGGACCAGGGACTGCTCTGTTGCTGCTGTGTTATGGCTTTAACTGTGACTGGTGAAGTTGGAAGCTAATACCAGTTATAAGTTACTGAAGTGAAGACTTTGGCAGGAAGTAGGTGGGAGTGAATTTAGACCTTGCAGCTGTCCTTGTACTTATCATAAGATCTTATACCCTTAAGACTGGGGATTTCCTTAGTCCCTGAGGCTTGGTTGCTGCTGCAGTAGCTCTGAAGATGCAGGTTCTGAAGGAGCTTCTACTTTTCTTTCACCTGCAGTCAAGGAAGTAGCAGGTGTGGAAACTCTTCAGTAGACTGGAAATTAATAAACCTGTCACTTTAAACTGAGAGGAGCGTTTTGGTAGAGCCACCCAGGCATGGTGTGGGTACCTTTTTATAGATAGGTTTCCCTGTCCCGAAGTTAGGTTTCTCACTTTCTGTGCAAATTACTTCTCATGTGCAGTCAGTTTTTTCAGACCTTTCTGGAAAGGGGTAAGAGGCTTTGGGGATCTTGGGTGGTCTTGATCCCTCCCCTGCAATCTCTCCCCACTTCTTGGCCTCATTCCTGCGCTTGCGTGTTGTGCTTATCTCCAGGAACTAGAACAAGGATGTTTGTCCCAGAAAAGTGCTGCCCTACCTCTGCGTGGCCCCTTCTCCAGCCACATCTTGTTCTTTCTCAAGGTGTTATTACCAGCAATCCTTGGTTGAATCCATAGCATCCAGCTACTGGTGTTGGAGACTTACACATGAGCCCCTTATCTTCTGGGATTCTACAAAGGGTGACTCAAGCCCAAATCTCTCACATCAACCTTCAGAACTAAGGCCACTGCCAGATGTAGTAATATCTACTTGGTTTTCGTAGTGACCTTTTGAAGCTATGACTTCCAAGTTTAGAGCTCACTTAATGTCCCTATAGTTCAGATAGTTAGCTGATTAAACATGGTGTTCTGAAACCTTGCTGAAGAGATTTGTGGACTTTTACAAAGAGGTGCTTCTAATGAGATTTTGAAGTAGCACTCTGACAGAAATAAGAGAATGAGAACATTTGTACTCTGTCCTGAATATAATAGGAACTCACTTGTCATCAGAGAAGGAATGCGCAGTCATACAGAGAGCAAGAGGAAACATTCAGACATGAATCACTCGTAGGCTGTCTTGTAGGTTTAAAGTCTGTGACCATGTTAATGTGCAAATCTTCAGGCAAATCCAGTAGCAAGGCACTGCAAAATTATGTTAGTACTTGCCCCAGACTGATGGATGTAAATGTGCTTATTGCTTTCCTAACAAAAGGGACAAATGTGGCTTCTGAGGACTGTAACTCCTAATGTGGAACAGAGGTATTTTTCAGATCTGCCTGCAGTAATTGTTGCTCTGTAACGATCTACACAGGTTGTGAGAGTTGGTGAAACTTCAAATAACTTTTCATTCCAGGAGTGTGAAAGGTAAGGGCTTGCATTTCGAAGCAGCAAGGTGTGGGGACTGTCCTAGACCTGAAAGTGGAGTGTCACTGATGTCCAGCTTAATATACAAAATACTATCAAAAGCTCTATTTGGTGTCCTGAAGCTGTTTGTTCTGTTATCCTAAATAACAGCAGTTATGTCCTGCAGCCCCATGAGTCCAGTTTTCCTTATCTCTAATCAAGACCAGAGGAAGCCTGTGCAAAATGAAAACAAGATGTGAGATTATATGGCAGGAGTCTTAGCATAGATTTATACCATGGCAGCGAGCAAAAGGATGCAGATGCAGCTGGGGAAATGCTATAAAATATGATTGAAAAGATTGGGGCAGAATTAAAACAGGGCTCTTGATACAAGTAAACTCAATCTGGGGGAGGAACTCAGTGGAGAGATACTGTGGGAATGGATATAGTCTGGTCGGTTGAGGAAGATGAAACTACACATTCAAAGATGACCTTAGTGAGAAGAGAGATATATCATTGTGATTATTGAATATGGATTGGGGCACAGGGTTCCCTTCAAACCTTACAAAAAAGCATGAATGCTTTCTTTAGAAAAGTTGTGATTTGAGGCTGATCATAAGCCAAAAACTTTTGTGATATTGTAGGAGGTGCTGATTGCTTTAAATTGCCAGGATTGGAAAATCTTGGTGTCTTCAATCACCTGTTCCAAGGATTGTCTTCTGAACATTGTCCCTAGGCTCTTACTGTATTATCCTGTCCTGACTTCATCTGGAATGAAATATTTTATGTCCTGGGCCTGTTTATGGTGGTGTCCTAGCTTAATGAGATCTATGTTCTTAAATGTTGCATTAGATTTATTCAGAGATTTTTTTATGTATTCAAAATAGATTTTCACAAATATTCCTATTAATATTAGCCTTTTATTCTTCAGTAGGTCCAATAAAGTTCAGGTAAGCATCTATAAAGGAAGTGTACTGGCAGTAGTTAGTTACTTATGTATGTTGGTGAATTTCATATTTGGTATTTTGGTATTGATACCCTGAATCTCAAACACAGTGCTGACTCAGCAAATCAGTTTACTTCTATAATAAGCCCCTTCTTTCTCACCTTCTAAGGTTCTTTCAGTCCTAAAATGTGAATGATCCTTATAATTGGACCGGGCTCTGCTGGCTCTGTACTGTGTCCTGAAGCCCTTGGATTAGGGAAGAGATGCTGGATGTTGGGAAGACACTGCCTGTGTTCGATGTCTGGATCACAGAATGTCATAATCTGAGGGACAGTAGTCTTTTCAGTAGTGGTACCTGACCCATGTCCAAGTTGTATGAATTTTTATTTTTTTTTTATCAGCTACATCATTCTGGTGGTGGTGGCAGATAAGTGGGCTGCTCTGGCTGTTTCTGAGGCAGTGGCTTCTAGCTCGTCAGTACTTTGATTGATAGTTCCACCCTTCCCCAAGGTATAACACCTGTACTGGATGCCTTTACAGAGCTCAGTAAAGCTCATTGAGTTCAGTCTTCTAGGTGAAGTTTGAATGCATAGGCTCTTAAATGCTGATGGTTTTTTTGGACTTAGTCTTTACCCTGATCTACTCTTGAGACTGGTAGAGGTTAATGCTCTAACATTAGTGTGAGGGAGGAGAATGCACAGTGGCAACCTGTTGTATTGAAAAGACTTAATTCTGTGTACCATGTAGTTGGAAAAGGCCAAAAGTAGAGGTTGTCAGAATGAGCTTCTATTGATTTTGTAGGTAAGATCCAGTATCCCTTCTACCTGCACACCTGTAACTGTTTTTTTAATCCTCCAGATCTGAGGATAAAATAATATACATAGACTTCATATAGGATCATAACTGCCACTTATGGAAATTGGACTGTGGTTAGATATTTCATGGATATAGGTTTAGATCAGCTTGTTATTTTCCACTGACATTTTTAAAGCTGTCCTGAGGCTACACTTGAGCATCTTTTGGCAGCAGCCACGGACTTAAGCGCTAAGTGTATCATTCGCCTGCCTGATTCTATTGGCATGCCATTTAGCTCAGTGTGAAGTGGGGAATTGATCATGCTTTAATTTTATCAAAACAAAACAAAAAACCCCACTCCTTCCCTGAGGCTCTCTCTGGTGAGTTTGGTTTACTGATCCAGCTTGCACAGGAAGCAAAGACTTGAGAGGAGGAACAGCTGTGTGAGTGTAAGGATTGCTTAAGTGATGTTCTCAAATAGTTAAACACAGCCTGAGACCTTAATGTGTTGTAGCTCATGTGTCAGTCTCTCAGTGCTGTTAGCTAACAGCAGTTTGAGCTCTGGTCAAGAACATGTAATTCAGGGTCCAACTGTGACCTCCAAAATGACTTTTTTTTCCCTTTGACCTTGTGAGTGACATTTCAGGCTCAAGGACAGAAATCAGTCATCATACTTTGCTATCTTTGCATCTACCAGTTAGCACCAACTCTTCTACCAATATCAGCAACTGATTTTTGGGGTAGTCTCACTGATAGCTCACTCACTAGTTTTACTTTCTTTATAGTCACTTTTAGGAGCAGCTTAGTCTTTAACATCTGGTTTCAGTTAGCAAGTATGCTAGGAGCTAAGAGTTGGAGCACAGTTACAGCAGTTATCTAAAATAAAATCAACCTTGGGGAAATATTTATAGAAAATCTTGAGTAAAGCTAAGGAAGGTGAGATGGTTAAAGTTATCAAAACTGCTTGATTGTTGCATTCAGCTATGAGACTTTTTAACTTTGGTGCTCCTTAGAAGGTGGAAGCCTGCACTATAGTTCTGCGTTTGAAAAGAACTCCTAATGTGTGCTTTTTCACTCACTTCTGATCTTAGTTTGATTTTGTTCTTGCAATCAGAGAAGTACTCGGGCAGGGCAGAAGCACTGACTTCCATTCAGTAGGTCTAGTGACTGCTTTGAATCTGTAGTCCCCTGAAGGTATCTATTGTGGCAGAGTCATGAGGTAGCTGGAGTTGGAAGGAAGCTCAGTTACCTGATTCACCTCTTCACTCAGAGTAAGGGCTGTCTTGAATCAGGTTACTTCGAGTCCTGCCCCACTAAGTGTTAAGTGTCTCTAAGAAATGGAGGATGCACAAACTTCAGGTAGACCTTTCAAAGTGAGAGTATTTAAACATTGAAACGTTTCTCCCACACACACTTACAGAATTTCCCTTCATGTGACTCCCTCGCTAGACAGAGTCCAACTCCAACTCCCTTCTGGGGAATATAATGAAGAGAAAGACAGGTCTTAGATTTTCCTCTTCAGCCTCTCTTCTGAAGATGGTGGTCTTTGCTGGCCATGCTCCACTATGGTAAATGAGTTGTACAGGGCAAGCTATGTGTTATGCTCCAGTGGAGTTTCAAAAGTGCCTAAAGGGAATAAACCCTTCATGAACCTCCTGGTTATATTCTGTTTGGGACTGTTCAGCACAGCTAACCTTGTTTGCAGTAAGGGCTCACTGCTGACCTGCAGTTAAATTACAGACCCTAGAGACCTGTGGTGCCAAACTGGAACCTAGCAAGCTGATCACTAGCCTGTACTGATACTTGGGGTTGTGCCAGGAGCAGCTCTTTGCATTTGCTTGTGTTGAGCTTCAGTGAGTCCCTGTCAGTGAAGTTCTGCAGCCTGTTGAATGTCTTAATGGCCACCCTGCCCTCCATTGTCAGTTGCTCTCCCAGTTCTGTATGGCCTGTGGGCTGGCAGAGAATGTCTTTGTCTCATTATTCAGACAATAAAGGTGTTAAAAGTATCAGCTCAGTGTTGACCCCTGAGAAGCACTACTGGGAGACAGCTGCCTGTTGGGTTTTGTACAGTTGTCACAAACCTTCCAAGCTGAGCTGTTGAGCTGTTTTTTCACCTGCATTTTGTCCACTTTTCCTTATTTTAACAATTTGTTTTTTAAAGATACTATGGGAGACTGTCAGAAGACTTTCTAAGTGTGACTAATGTAATCTGCAGCCTGTTATGACAGAAGGTAGTCAGATTACTGGATGTGGTTTCCAGGAGAATATGTCCGGTATTCTTTCTGGGGACAGCCTATGCTGACTGGCCTGTAGTTCCCCAGGGTTTCTCACTCTTTGTGATTTCCTAAGTCACCAGAAACCTTCCCCCAGTGGCCGTGACCTTACAGAGCCTAGTAGAGGACTTGCAGTGACATCCATAATCTCCATTGACACCCTTGGCTTCTGTTTGGTACTATGGATGCTAATGTGATTATCTTAACATCTCTGTTGTGCTGATTCATGCCTCTTCCCCACTTCCAGCTCTGCCACTGGTGACAGGGACCAGGGACCAGGAAGGCCAGAGTGCAGATCTTAACAGGAAGACTTGAGCAAGGTTACTGAGTACCTCAGCCTCTTCAGTGTCCTCTGTTACTTAATGTCCTGTCCTGTTGAGCTGTTCTCTCACTTTCCTTGGCTCTTCCTTTCCTCAGCAAAGTGAAGAAAACCAGATGGATGCACATGTCCTTCAACTTGGCTTAAGAGCCTTGTATTTCCTCGAAGTCTGTGGTGTGACTAGTGTCCAGGTGTGCAAGCAGCAAGTAGTGATAATCTGAGGGCAAGCCTTAGCAGCTTCTCTGCAATATCCCACATCCAAGTCCCTCCCTCTCAAGCACCAAACCTTATGAAACCTGGAGTCTGATTAGCTGCTGAATGTGGCGAATGGTTAGATAGGACTTTAACAGTGACAACTGATAATTTGCTTTCTTTCCTTTCTCCTTTTCCCTCTGGCCTATTACCTTAAAGACTGGTTATAGCTGGAAATCCTGTTTATTTAAAGGTGAGTCAGGATATCACGTTACTTTAATGTCATGACTAATGTAGGAAGATTAGCCTAGGTATGGGGTACAGTAATACCCATTTCTGGAATCAGGGATGCATTTGGTGATACTTTACCAGCTTACAAAAAAACATAAAAAATATGCATTACTTTTTCTTGACTTCCCTGGCTGCTTCTGAGATTTCCTGCAGATACTTAACACCTGTGTTGCAGAACACTGCCCAGTGTTCTTGCTCACTCTCTAGAATTTCACAGTTTATTGTGTGCTAGATGAGTAAGCAGTAATGTGTCTGCTATAATGAGCTTTGTAGGAGTATATACATTTTTTCATGGTCCCCTTTGGGTTGTTGGAATCTTCACCTGGTACTTGCTGGGAACGATGTTCTTCTAACTTTGCCTGTGTTCTCAGTTTGATGAAAGAGTGCCCCAAAGTCATCTGTATGTTCAGGCTCTCTGAAGAGGTCCATACGCAAAATTCTCTATTGTAGAAACTGATAGACTGTCCAAGGAATGAGTGGATCTGTATGAACTTGCTTCTGGATGTAGGCTTCAGTGGTACACTAATACTTGAGTTTATTACATATAGTACACAAATATGCTGTGGGATACTTTGAGCAGACGTGTAATCGGGGAGTGAGGAGGGAAGAATTCTGTGTTGACTGTGCTTCACTTTAATTTGGGATTTTCTAAGTAGCATGTCTGATAGGATGGTTTCATAGTTAGAGAGAAATCCTTTAAAAAAATTGAGATGGCTGTGGATCAGTGTAAATGAACCCTTCACTGCAAGAATGTAATTTTCCCCTTGTGAATCTTTTGCTGGGAGTAAAGCTTCATTCTTTAGTGGGGCAATGCTTTGCCCAGGAGTTAAATGCAGGTTCTCCTGTGCAGAGATTTATAGAGTACAGTTCACTGCAGTATAATAAATAAAATAGATTGTTATATTAAAAAAGTGAGGATGTTCTGAAATTAGCACCTGATATTGGATATTGAACATAAATATCTGATTTATTAAGGGACATCTAATCATTAAATGCAAAGATGCCTTTTACTGTGAATGGTTAATAGGAAAATCTTGGACATTTTCATGACAGATTCTCTTGGTTGTAGAAGGTAACTCAGGAACTTGAAAAACATATGTCTTTTGTCTTGGAGTGTGTGAAGCAGTTCACTGCTGTGTTTTGAGAGCCCATGAGCTCTTTGGTTACTCTGTTATTCCCAGTGGTCATAACATTAACTCCATTTAATTCTGATCATTCAGAACATGGAACTGATTCCAGTATCTCTAGAGGATACAACAGAGGCTATTGAAAGAAAACCTAAGTTTAATAATAGTGTTAAAAGTGCAGACAACTTGAAACACAACTCAACAGAAGTAGGGGGCATTGCCACATACTGAACTTAAGATCTGTTGTGAGAAGCATTTTTACTAAAGGTGTATTGCTTACAATTAGTTGGCTTCAATTTGTCAGTGTTAGGAAATTCTGCGTGGTGATATTTTAATTCTTCAGGTCACCCCAGATCAGTTTCCCTACTAGGGATATGAAGTAGCTGGAATCTATTTCCAGTTGCTTTCTTTTCTGCATTAGGCTCTAGACTTCTTTCCCTGTGTAATGTCCTTTTTTTCTTCCTCCTTCACTCTTTAGATTTCCAGAATTCAAAGTGGTAGGGCCCTGATCGCTCTGAGCAATATGTACAGAAGTTTGATGGGTAAAGTTCAGATGGAGACCTGCTAAGTGTGGAGGGTCTCTGGGTCAGCCTTCACAGCATCAAGACTAGGATCAGAAATGCACTGGACATGGATTAGTTTCTAAGGAAATAGCATCTCTGTATCCAGTAGAAGGATGTATTCATCTTAATGATGAAGTCTCCCACTGCATTGCTTCCCCCCCCTTTTTTTTTTTTCAACTAATGAGTGGTGGCTTTCATGATTCTTGGAGAAGTGAATTGGCTGGCTCATCTTTAGTGTTAACACTAAATATATAATTTTACACTCTCAGCATTTTGTTACTCACTTTGAAAACTATTTAGCCTTCATTACGGGTTCTTCAATAGCACTATATGCTTTGCTACAAAATCATCCTTTGTCTTTTATACAATAATTCCTGTAATTTTATAGACATGTACGTGGAGAAACATAAAACTTGCAAAAGAGTTACAACTGCAGAATAGGCTTTTTGAGTTAAGCCATTTCAGTCAACTCAGTAGTCTGAAATTGGGAAGTTTCGCTGTAGGATTAGAGAAGTGACAGGACATTGGACTATTAAAATCCCAATGCAAACATGTCAAAGCAGTAATGACAGAGAGGAATGGTGTGAAACTATATGAATAAAGTGAAATATTAGGATACATAATGTAAAATTACATTGGCTTAATTTTTAGCAAAGACTTTTAATGACTTTTTTTAACATTTTATAGGATTCACATGATGCTTTACTGGAATTTGGGAATAACAACCTCCAAATATTGGTGGATATCACAAGGGAAGGAGTATGGAAAAATCCAGTTCTTCTTAAAATTCTATCCCAGCAACCAGTAGAAACCGAGGAAGGTAAGAGTGTGATTTTTAGAGATGTGTGGTTGTTAAGAAATTACTTGATTCAGTTTAGGTGGGTAACCAGTGATTTGAATTCAGAAGACAGTTGCGTTTCAAATTGTATTGTGCAGTAGTATTTGCATGTTGCTAAATAACATCTGTGATGAAACTGTCTCACTGGCATTTTGAATAATGTGTGTAGCTGATGCATCTCTGCTTGGGCCATACAATCCATCAGCTTGAATATTTCAAAACTCCTTTTTAAAAATAATTATTTCTTTTTCCATCATAAAAACACAGACACTTTTGTCCCTGGGGTAGTTTGTTCCTCATAACTCTGTACTTTGAAATGTTTTCCTGAATGTTTCACAGGGAGGAATTGTGTGTGTCCACGCTTTTGGGAGGCATAAAAAATTTATGTGGAAGGGCATTGTGAAGTATTATTAGCTGTGGGCTGGAAATCTCATTGTATTTAGAAATTGAAATAAGATCTTTAATCAGAAAGTGTTGAGAGGTGAAAAAAAGGAGATTTTTAGTGTCACTTTATGTAATGTCTTCTGAATATCTTTTCTTAAACTGTTCCTTTACTCACTGGAGTTTTTTTCATATCTATTAGCGGTACCATTAAGTACTTTCAGGTATTTTATCTGTTCCATTAACAGTACATTAGACTGCAGTTTGCCTCTGGTAATCTAAAGTTAAAAATAACATAGAAAGGAAGAATAGTTTAAAATATTTTCTTAAAAATTAAAGAAGAACAAAAAGTCAAGGTTTCTTCCATAGTAGAATCCTTTTTTCTGGCTTTGGCTAGCCCCTCTTTATTATGTCAATACTTTTTAATAAATAAATGAGAAACGTGTTATGGTTATTGAGAGGATATGTTGCTTCCATATGCTAAAAAAAGGATTAAAAAAAGAGTAGCAAAGGGTGGACTGCAGTCTCTGCTAGTCTTCACTTCAGGTATTAATAACATGGCAAAAACATTTGAACTCTTGTTTTGGTTTAAACCCAGCTGGAAAAATTAAGCCTCCCTCAGCTGCTCCCTTCCACACCCCCACACAGCCCACCAGTGAGACTGAGACAAAGGCAGAGATTCCGAGTTGAAATAAGAACAGCTTACTTGAAAACAGCAATGGGATAAGAAAACGGAACACTGTCAGCAACAATACTAATAACAGTATATAAAAGAGGGTGATAACATGCAGAAATACTCACGAAGTTTTACTCAATGAGACTGCACCACAGCCTGAGCCACGCAGCTCTCAAGACAGAGAAGAAAATGGCGGACAGAAGTGTCTGCACCAGTGTCTTTCCACCAAGCCCCGACAATGAAAACAGAAACAATGGCAAACAAGTCATCTGCACCCACTCTCCTTCCACAAGTCCAAGACAATGAAAACCAATGATGAACTGGAGCCACTCTACCATTCCACCTGAAGCTATGCCCCCTTCTTCCTGGAGTGAGGATGCCTCACTGCTGCCCCCAAGTGATGATGTGAGTGGTACAGAATAACAACCTAGACATGCCCACACAGCTCCAGGCTCCGCCCCCTCTCATCCTTGGCCAAAACTAGGACAACTCCAAACAGCATTTAATCCCATCTCCAACATATCTTGAAAAGAATTGCATTCCATATTAGCATCCTACCTTGGAGTCTTTCATTGGCAGTGTTGATAGGCCATCCAGTTGGACAGCTGCTCTTAGTGTATTTCTGCTCAAAAGGACTTCCATTTTAAAATTGGTCCATATTCCTGAAAACCTTCAGCTGTTGAAGAATTCCTTACTTGGAAAGCGGTGTACCAGTGGGAGTTAAGGGTTAGCTGGCTTTGCAAACTCGCTTTACATGTGGCAAGCCAAGAGCTATTCTGGAGGACTGGTGTGAATTCCAGTAGGAGTGATGTCCTCATATGTATCTGTGTGGACTCCATTATAGACTTAATTTGCTTTTTACCCACATGGCTGGTTTTAACAGTGGCTATATTACTGTTTGCTGCTATGTGTCCTTGTTCCTGCACAGGGCTACCTCAATATGGGTCAGACTACTTGTTGACTTCAGCAGGAATAGGATAGAATAGCTTGTTCAGTCTTTTTGGTTTTTATTTGGGTTGAAGTTTCTGCTGACAAACTCGTTGTTTGACACATGTCTAACCATGCTGAATTGAGCTGAGCTTAGGTGTCCATTTCTGAGATCATTTGGCAGCCTGAAACTGTTGATTTCTTAGATTTCATTATTTAATACATATTTTTGTGTTTGGCTAGATCTGAATAGATGTCCAAAAGAGTTATCCTCACTGGTGTGTCTTTCACTGGATCCCAGCCGAGGCAACAGGACATTCATTGGAGCTTTTCTGCACCAGTGCATTTTCAGGTAGTCTAGAATAGTCCACAGGCATGCTTAAACAGTCTTTGGAATCCCATATTAAACCAATTTTGCAAAAGCACATTTCTCAAGTAAATTGTAAGGTGAAGTGGTAAACATTTTAAGTAAAGGGCACTTCTGAGAAGTCAAAGATCTGCCAAATTGTTGCTGCTTACTTGCATTTGTGACAGTCTTGGTTTTTTGCTTGCTTTGAGGGTATTGAAGAGCAGATAAACTAAGAAAAGTGTCATCCTTGTAGCCTGTGGGCATGCAGCATAGCTGCTTAGACATAGCTAGAAGATCTTTTTGAGCTGTCTGAACGTGTACTCTTAGCAACCAAGCAGGATAGTTTAGACGTTGGTTGACTGTCTTCAACTGACAGTGCAGGGAGCAGTAAACAGTAGCAGAGCTCATATGGTACCTGAAATGTAGAAAGACAGTGAGAGCACCACCTGAGAGTGCTGTCATGTCCTACTCTGCTCTTCTGGCCTGGTTCAAATACTGTGAAAGTGGTAGCTCAGAGGAGTAGCATTATTAGTAGTGCAAATGGGAAAATAGGGAGGCGGGGAGCAGGGATATTTAATAGCTATGAACACTATAAAGTAATGCTTTAATGGTTAAATAATTTGGTGCTCTTACATTATAGGGGATGGAAGGGTTTTTATTTGGTGGGTTTTGTTCTTGTTAGCCTCTTGGAAGACTAAGAGCACAATGAACAGGTATTGAATATTTGCAGGGAGTTGTAGGAGAGAACATAAGGCTGGGAAAGACAACGTAGGTCTCCTGTAGTTGTTGCCAGCTATCCAATAATATTTCAAAGAAATCGAAATAGTGCATATTGTGAGTCTTTAAAGTGCTGCAGGAAAAGAGAAGTAGTCCTGCAAGGAGCAGGGAGTTGGACTGATAATCCTTATGGGTCCCTTCCACCTTGAGATATCCTATGATTCTAAGATTGAGGCCATATGTAAAGTTTACTTTTTTCTCAGAAGGCAAGACTTATGTGCCAGACTTCTTACCCTTTGCTTTGGTGCAAGACAAAATGAAAACTTACAGAAATCCTGCTCCCTAGACCATTATGGCATATGGAAAATCTTTTAACTCCTAAATTGTGCTTCTAATGTAACTGGTTTATCCTCTTGATATCATAAGACAAATGTAATTCAGTGACTACAGAAGTTATTGCTGAAATATTAACTGATCCATGAAGCTGTGTCACATGTTATGAATAGTAAAGTCTTGGTTTTGGCTTACTTCCATTTCTTTGTTCAGTCCGTTGCTTCCTCTGTGCTAGGCAGTCAGATGCTGCTGTGATTTCATTTGGCTTGCAGAAAGTCTGTCTGGGTAGCTGGAATTACTCTCTTGGCCTTGTACAGAACATGATTGGAGCTGGTATTTAAACAACTGTCTCTAGATGTCTACTGGATTAACTTAATCCTTTTTTGCCTTCAGAATCATACCAAGCAAATGCTTGTTTCTGTAGTAGATCATATGTCACTGATGAGTTACCTGGTTTGTCTTCCTTCTGACTTCTGTTACTTCTTTGATCTTTATGATGTTCTCTACTGACCAGCAAGCTCCATTTGATAGAAATAGCAGGAATCAAAATGTACTTTCTGCAGGTCCCAGCAGGGATGGCAGTTTTGCTGTTATGCTTGGGGAGTAAAGACTGCAGAAGGAGCTCCAGTGCAATGGGCTTTCAGTTGTTTTAGTCAAACTGCCATTTTATCCTTCAGTACAACAGAAGCTTCGCAGAGTATCTTCTGAAGTTTTGTTGTAAGTGTGTGCTATTTCAGTCATCTAAAGCTTAATTTCTTTGAATAGGTTGTATTTCATGCTTTTTGGGGTTTTGTGGTGTGTGCCTGAAAAGCATTCCTAGTTTTTGTGCTGTGGGACACTGGTAAACCAGATGTAAGAGTAGCTCAGTGTGCCTAGATGGAGCTGTGTTTTGCGAAGTGGTGGTTCATGTTAATGATCATCATATATTTACTTGAATGAACAGTCCTGAAGATGTGTCATGCTCCTGCCTCTCTTGTTTAGAGTTCTTTCTTTATTTTTTTTATGCACTGGCCTGGAAAGGGAGCTGACATCAACTGTAAACATGGTTTACCAAATTTGTTCCAGCTCAGGTTTCATACCAGCTTAGGTCTGCTGCTTGTATGGCTGTTAATAGATTTCACTTTGATGTGCTAGGGTGACGGTTCCTGATTTTCACTGTCAGCAGGCTCAGGATGGTCGTTTGGAGCGTTAATATTTGCTTGAAGAAAGGGCCGTAAAATCCATGCTACTTAGGCCTTTTGGAAGACTAAATGATACAAGGATCCCAATGTGACCATAATTGATGCTCTTCAGCAGTTGTGATATCCCACAGTTGTTCTGTGCCTCGGGCAACTAGTTTTAATATTCCAGGACTTTTTTTTTTTTTTTTTCAGCAGCAGATGGACACCAACACCTTGATATGTCTCTGACCAGAGTTGGTTTGTAGGAAAGCTGGCAGAACTGTCTACCACACTGCTATTGTAAAATATACATACCTTAATGTCAGTTGTGCGTACTTAACATATGTTACTGCACTTCAGCTCATTGTTGTCCTGTTCCAGAGGTACTTTCAGCAGAAATGCTCACCTGAGATGCTGTTTTTCGTGAACATTTATCAGAGCGATCAGAGTCTTTTTATGCTTTAGTGCCATCCATGCTTTATAATATTCACAATATCGTGTTGTAATTTAAATCGTCTTTTACTGCAAATGTTTTGGTGAGTAGGGAATCTCTTATCCTTTTTCGTTCTGGGTTAAAAGAGCTCTTTGGATATGTATGGAGTTTGGAACTGCACTGCCCTTTGACTAAAGGATTTTGAAGAGGGAAGGGTTGCAGGGTGTCTGCACTGATTTTTATAGCAAGCTGTTTTAGTCTTGATGTTTGGTAGAACACTGACAGAACAGACAACAGCAGGAGGTCTAGAAAGAGAAGGAACAAGAAAGTCTGTTCATGGACATATATGGAAATGTAACAGATTTAGGACTGAGTGCAAAATTAGGTTCTCTGAGGGGAAAACAACTGCTCTGAGGAATAGACAGCAAAATGAGTTTTTGTTCCTTTTTCAGAAAAGGGAGGTTGTTGCAAGCGGGCTGCTTGGAAAAAAACAGACACTTTAAGGGAAAGCTAAGTACCAAGATAGGTGTCTGGCTAGTGACTTATTTCTGAATTCCGCTTCTGCCTTCATCACTTACCATCTGCATGACAGAGGATCTTGGTTTGTCATTTGCCTTCATTGCAGAGTTCATTACACACTCCCTTAGGCGTTAAAGAATTGTCCCAGGGGCACAGACCTTCTGCCCTTGGGGAGGACATGCTTACTGGCTGCTCCCAAAGATTGCAACAAGTTGAAACCCTCTCTCCTATTCACCTTCATCAGTAAGTTTCTCTCATTTGTGCTGGAAGATAAAAGTGTGACTGTTAACCTGAAAGTGTTTAATTTGTCTGGCCGACTGCAGGTACTCTTAAAACACCACCCATGTCTTGACTCGCTGGCTCTGACATATCAGTACAGCTTCATTTAAGCAGTTGCCGAGTGCGTGTCTAGCTGTGTAAACAAGGGGAATCTAAATCATTCTTAGAGTAGGTAAAGAGAATATATTTTCTTTTATTCTTCCAATGGACCTAAAAAAAATTAATTATTCTGTGAGCCGAGAGCTGTAGAAACAGGGGCTACAGAATTGCTTTGAATTGCTTGTGGGCACTAAACCCCATTCCCGCCACGCCCATGAATAGCAGACTCCGCCAGGAGAGGTGAGCGATCTGATGCTGGGTAAGCCAGCCTTCTGGGACTTCTCCCTCAACAGTGGTCTTCTGGCCATCATGTGGTGGTAGCAGCCTCTTGTATCAAATAGGATCCATTTTGAAACGCTGTTAGCTTTCCTTGATAAATTTTCAAGCGTGGTGTCATACAGATGCAATTTTTAATGAAGAGAGGATGCTTGTTTCCTAGCAACTGGAGATCTAGAGATGTTACTGCAGGCTGTCTCTTGGTCAGGCAGTTGAACTCTTTTTACTTTATCCATTGAAGTTACTTTAATGTGAAGTGTCAGCTGGGTCAAGAGTTTAAAGCTCAGAGGTTTTTCCTGTGAAAAATAGAAACCATTACCATAGGCTTGAATCTTAAAATTACCTCTAATGGGCCACTAAGCAGACTTCTGCAGAATACAGCTCTCACTACAGGCATGTGGTATGTGCCTGGCTCCTGAAATGAGTTTTCTTTTTAGGTGCACATTATGAGCCTTCTGCCAACTAGTGTAGTGTCTGTTAGAACATGTTCTTTTTCTGTTTGGACAATAATTTAAATGCATAAAGCATGAAAACTTCCTTGTTCTGTGTTACATACAATCCTCTCTTTCAGAAATGTATATGCTATTGGTTTCTTAGCTACCTATCTTGCATAGTAATAATAAGATACTAGCAATGGAAGAGACATTGCATAAAAATATTTTCACTAAGTTTTTAGTCTAAACCAAACTTTTTTTTAACTAATCCAGAGGCTATTGCAGGCTCCACAGGTAACTGGTTGACTAGAGCTGCTGCAGGGCACCATTCTAGTATGTGTTTTATCAGAACGTCTGAAGCATTTCCATTGTTATTCTGCCATTCATCAGACCATTTGTTTCTTGGTTGATATGTACTACTGCACGTAGTGTAAGAATGTGCTGAATCATCTCTCTTCATTCTCAAGGATCTTTTAAAATATGTACAAATCTGGAGATTCATATCAAGCCTTTCTGTAGGTGTTTATGTTAAGCTGGAAATAGCACTACAGCTGTTTGAAAGCATACAATTTCATCAGCCAAGGCAAGTACGCTTTAGCAAAGCTCTGGATGCTGTCTCTCACAACAATCCTGGATTAAATATCTAGCACACAGCTTGGCAAGTCCATCACCCAGTGAGCTGATGAGCCAGGTGCAAAGGGTTACAGTAAATGAGATTAAGTCTGGCTAGTGATCAGTCACTGATGGGGTTTCCCAGGGCTCAATTTTAGTTACAATGCTCTTAAATGTTTTTGTAAATTATCTTGGTGCAGGAGTTGAATGTACATTAAGTAAGTTTGCTGATGATATTACATTAGGAGGATCTGTGGTCTCCCTTAAGGGTGGAGAGGCCTTACAGAGAGATCTGGATAGACCAGAGAACTAGGCAATCACCAACCATATGAAATTTAACAAGTGCTGAATTCTCCACCTGGGACATGGTAATCCTGGTTATATGGACAAACTAGGGGATGGAGACCAGCCCTGTGGAAAGAGATCTGGAGCTTTGGGTTGACAGCAACTTGAATATGAGTAAGCAGTGTGTCCTGGTAGCCAGAGGGGGCCGACTGTCCTGGGATGCATCAGACACAGCATTGCCAGCCGGGTGAGGGAGGTGACTGTCCCACTCTGCTTTGCACCAGGGTGCACTCACCTCGAGTCCTTGGGGCAGTTTTGAGTGCTTCGATACAAGGACATCAGATTAATAGATTTGTCCAGAGGATTGTGGCCAAGGCACAGAGAGGCCTTGAGGCTCCTCTTTGCGAGGAGCAGCTGAGGTCACTTGGCCTGTTGAGCTTGGAGAAGAGAATGCTGAAGTGTGACTCCATCACAGTCTGCACCTTCCTCAAGGGGGCTGCGGAGGAGGAGGTGCTGATCTCCTGTCTCTGCTGACCAGCAACAGGACACAAGTATCGGCGGAGAGGCTTGGAACAAATCGCGCACAGGCCAGTGTGGTCAGACGATGTCCAATGTATTATTTAAATGAGTTAACTTTTATACAGTTTAGTTTGTTCCGGGTACATGCTCACAACAAGGTGATTGGATAGCTCAGTCTGTGCACACGTCTCATGCCTTCAGTTTATTGGATTTGGTGCTCTGTCCACGTGGCCTGAAATCCTACTTGGCATGCAAAGTCCCTTCTATTGATCCGCCTTTAGGGGTTTTCCGAAATCTTGCAGGTGTCTCGTTATCTCCAGTTTCTCAAGGCTTTCTTACTATAAACATACTATTTTCTCAAACCTTATAACTAAACACACAGCTAACAAGTATAAACATTGCATAGTTTCACACAGCTTGCAACTTCTAAAGTCATGTCAAGCAAGGCCTACAGAAATGAAGGAAAAATTGTTCACAGAGTCTTGTTCTCCTAACACACAAGGAGGTGGAATGAAGCTGTGTCAGGGGCAGCACAGATTGGACGTTAGGAAAAGGCTCTTCCCCCAGGGGATGGTTGGGCACTGGAGCGGGCTCCTCGGGAAAATGATTACAACACCAGACCTGCCAGAGTTCAGGAGCATTTGGCTGATGCTTGTAGTCATATAGTTTAATTTCAGGTAGTCCTGTGAGGAGCGGGTCCTTTCCAACTGAACTTTTTTTCTATGATAAACACCTGGGAAGAGAATCAAACTAAATCTGGTTTTTAATCCAAATAAGTACATTTTGCTAACTGCTTACAAAAATAATCTGAAGTTGCATTTTTACTATTGAATTTTGAATTAGTTATCAAGTCTCATAATGATTAGTTGTATTTGTTTGATCTAGAGCATAAGCCTAGCATGTCTTAAACACAATTCTTCAAAAGTACTGCAAAGATAACATTTTCACCCTCAACTTAATTTTGTATATTTTTGCATTATGTGAGGTTTTAACAACTTGGGTGGAAAACTCTCTAGCTGAAAAGCATGTAATGATTCATTTGAAATGTCTTTGATTCTTTGGAATATGAAGCTACAGTTAAAAGGTGAAGATTCTGAATCTCAGTTAAACTGCTGATATCTGTTATCTGTCTGGCGTGATCAGTGTCCTTTAGCCATTGCTGTGGCATACGTCCTTACTGCCTTAATGGTGCTGTCTTTGGAGGGGGGTGGAGGATGGTGTGTGTCTGTATTCTATAGCCCAGCATTCTTTTCCGGCACAGTTTGGCAGAAGATATGCCATTGCTGTCACTTCCAATCATGCCTAGAGTTTCCTAAGAACACTGACCATACTTACACAAGTTTGTAAAGAAGTGTGAATGCAGTGAGACAATTTCAGTTAAGTGTCACCTGTAAATTGGTCTATTCTCAAAGGCTTTTTTCTTTTCCTAGCTAATAAATTGATTACACGAGAAGGGCCTTCCTTTCTGCAGATGCGAATAAAACATTTGATGAAGTCAAACTGCATCCCCCAAGCCACTTTCTTGTCAAAATTGTGTGCAGATTCTCCAGAAATTGCAAATGTTTCATCTTTTCGCCAAGCCTACATCACATGTGTGTGTTCAATGCTGCCTAATGAAGACTCCATTAAGGAGGTTAGTAATCCGTAGTCCCTTTTGAATGTATATTTATCAAGCATTTTAGAATTTATTTCTGTAATACTAAAAACTGAAGCTGAAGAGTGAAACTGTTGCAGCAGAGTTCCAAAAGAAGAATCTATTGCAGACTGCAGTAGGAAAGAACATTTGTATGAACTGCTGCTGTGGATAAAATGTGTGGATAGTATGTATATATGCTTGCATTAGAGGTTAGATGTTTGAAATCTTAAAATAAAACTTGTAACTTCAGTTCCAATAGTAAGAAAAATATAATTGGAAAGCTGTCTTTTCTGACTCGAAACAATGGTACCAGAGCAATTGCTTTTCTTCTAGTTGTTCTGACCTAAGAAAGAGAAGTTTGAAGAAAAAAAAATCACAAAACAAACAAAATCCACTTTAGAGTTGTTCTTCCTGAATTCTAAACTCGTTTTTAGCAATCAGTCTTCCTGATACAATAACAATCATAGCAATGATTTGTGTTCACGCATTGCCATAGTAACTATGGTCACACAACTGATTCTTGCCTCTGTTGCCTCTTGACATCACACCCCTGTTATGGGATCAGTCTCAGTTGTTAGAGTTGTATGCACTTGGTGTAGTTTTAATGTTGGACTTGGGCATTTTAAGTAAACTTCAGTGAAACTGGGGGAAGCCTGAGTATTTAAAAAAAGAAAAGAAAAGGCAACTCTATCTTGCATTTCCTGCATGAGTGCCAGAGTGTTCTTGTACGTATTAACTATTTTAATTAACATTCCTTTAAAAATATTTCTTTTGAAATATAAGTATTTGCATAGGTGTCTCTTCAGTCTGCACTTTGAGCCAGATTCCCCTCAGTGTGCTGTAGGAGCAGGGAATGCGTTTAACAGCTCACTGCAGACACAATCTGCGTGCTGGAGGTTTTGGAGTTTATGGGTAACTTGCAGCATGTTCTCTGATTGGATTGGCTGCTGCTGAGGAATGACAGAGAAATCATATTAAAATGTTTCCTTTTTAGTTTAATTTAAGTGTTGTGAAGTGTAGCTGTAGCTGTTTTAACTTGATACTCAGAACAGTCTTTTCTTGCCAGTCAAGTATAAAAGTTGAAACAGAGATTGATTAATTGAATCAAGTTATGGTAATTGCTGAATTAAACATTTTATGGGAAAGTGAAGCCACTAAGCATCAAAGGAGTATCTTAAAACAGTACAGTTTATTGACTTAACTGGACCTGTAGCCAGCACTGCGAAAAGTGTAAAGTTAGTGGTGTTCCAGTGCCAGAAGCTTGTAAATAACTGGCAATATAAGGATTTGCATGGCATGTTTTTTTGCATGCTCAGTCACAAGTGTTGTGCAGTTGGCACTCTTACAGAATTGCTGGAATCCGAGACTTCTAAAACATTTTCATTCACACCTTTGTTTTCAGAGACAAGGATTCCATTACACATGAATCTTACCTACAATCTTCCTCTGGTAGAAAGTTGTCAGGTCTAATGACAAGTGGGGAAAAAGAATGGGAAAAGGTGAAAGATGAAGAGTTCAAAGAATGGCAGCTGTTAGGGAATGAGAGGTGGCAATGACCAAAAACCCACCAGGGAAAAGAGGGAACAAACTGTAATGAATGAAACAAGGGTTAAATGAAATTTGAAGTTCAGAGTAGAGGTAGAGGAGCAGGGCTTGGCTAAGAAAGTAAATGTTGCAGAAGGGTTGAATAGGAGTGAAGATAGCTGGGGGAGGATTGGAGAGAAAGAATTTATATTGGAAGATTAGACAATGTATGGTCATCCCTTTACAGGAATTGGAGGTGATTGGGGTGGTTAAGTCAGGTGTGGAAGTTAAATTACTGACTTCCTGTAAGTTAAGGCTGGTAAACTACTTATAGCTATGTCTGTAAGCAATAACATATGTGTGTTTGTGTATATGTATCTGTATGTGCATACATCTGTAGAGATATGTACACAAATGTGCATGTGTGGCTATGTATGTATGGTTATAACTCTGTGTATGTGTGTGTATACACTGTGTATAAAGTTGTCTCTTGCATTTCTGGTACCTCCTGGCACCTTGAATTGATCCTGAGGCACATGTGTAACAAGGAATAAACCTATAGAATTGTTTGTTCATTAGAGTCTTGTGCTGCTCTGTGAGAATCTAGAAAGTAACAGAATTCAAGGTTGATGTCAGGCTGACCAGTTCCAATGTTTGGCTTGAATTTGCCAATTTTATTGGATCAATTAAAATCCTTATTAAAGCAGTTCTCTTATACAGTAGTTAATTAAGTAGCTAATAACACTTATTGCTATTGCAAAAGCATGAAGCCCCAAATGTTCCATAGTTGAAGATGGTTTTCTCTGCAAGGCAAGTGCCAGCCACACGTAACAATAAAACAAGGTTTTCAAATGCCACAACCAGTTAAATTAAAGCCAAATTGAGTGTCATCTCTGCTGAATGTTAACATCTTTGGTAGGTGACATGATCCTCATATAGCCATCTCCTATTGTCAAAGTAGAGTTGTTTAGTTTGGACTTCCTTTGGGAAAGACTGTTTCAAAGTCTTGAGAGTAAAGCACTTCAGGGAATCTGAATTTAAGCAAATGCCCTTTATCCCATTCATAAAAAATTCAGTTGTGAAGTAAACAGTCATCTTTTGGAGACCCTCTACAAATAAGGAGTATTACCATGATTCCTACTACAAAATGGTAGGTGGTTTAGGTTAGTGTAGGAAATTTTTATGATGACATAAAAAATGAAGTAGTATTGTAACATTACAACTTTGTCTTCAAACTAAAATGACACGGAGGACAAAGACTTACATGGTTGTATGTTCTGTGGAATAACTTTGAGGAGAAAACTGGC
Source organism: Pseudopipra pipra (assembly GCF_036250125.1). Lineage (NCBI taxonomy): Eukaryota > Metazoa > Chordata > Aves > Passeriformes > Pipridae > Pseudopipra > Pseudopipra pipra. Next base: position 7,184,282 of record NC_087572.1, on the reverse strand, counting down.
ATCCTTTTTAACAGAACACAAGGAGGATGACAGCATGTTTCAGCAATTCTAATTTAAGATAACTTGCAGTCTCGTAAGTTTCATTCATAAGTTGTTGGGTTTGTAACAGAATAAGGGTGGTCAGCATTGCAGGTTTAGTAAAGATGCTTTAATACATGTCTGGTTTGTCACTTAATTGACTGACGATATTGTTGGATGATTTCAAGCTGAGCATTTGGACTTTTTGTCTTGAATATTAAAAAAACACCCAAAGTACAAGAAAAAAGCACACAAGCAAAAAGCAAAAGCCCCAAGGTCTGAAACGAGATGAATCATCATTGACCAAGTTTGAAATAAACAGGACTTGAAACAAATTGCTTTGTTGCTTACTCAGTAGTTAATGTCCTGAATGTGAGTTTGTCCAAAAGGAGCACTAGTTGCTCTATGAGGAGAGCAGCTCTGATGTACTGTGTGGCTGCAGGCTGCTCCGAGCACCAGGCCGCATGTGTGCTGGAGCTGGTGTTGGTCCTGCTGATCCAGTGCACAGCAGAAGTTCCAGGTCTTCCTACAATGTAAGTCTGAGTGAGGAGTAACTGATGGCTATTTAAAAATGTGGGGTTTATAATTCTGTAGTGTTAGAAATAAGTAGGGTTTAAGTTTGTAGGTTTTAAAACAGAGATGGTTGTGTTCAGTGATTGTCCTTTTAATGGAATTGGTGATGAGTATGATCTCTGTCAAGTGATGTCTGGTCAAGTAACTCCCAGGTAGCCTGCCATGTTGTCTTCAGATCTGTGAAGGAAACATGTCCTGTATTTACAGGCACTGACAATTTTTATTTTTCTAAAACTGAAGATTTGGAAGATCAGACTTATATCAAACCATTTGCAGGCAGTTTCTGCATTATTTAAGAATATTTACTGTAGTATCGAGGAGATGGCAGTGTATAATTGTGAAAATTATCAAAGACAAAACTTTGTGTCACTTAGCTTTGCTTTCTGAATTTGCTTTATAAAATATGCTGATGGAAATTGTAATCTATAAAGAATAGGAATAGTTGAGTGGATAGAGATGGTAGAATATTATGAGAAGGCTGGAGTTGCCCAGCTGTCAGACATGTATTCACCTAGACTTCCCACCCAAACTGCAAGGCCGGTGTACCTGTAGGTACCAAAGGTTAATGACAGCACAAGAAAGGTACTACTGGCAAGGAATGTTGCCAGTAGCAGCAAGATAGCATACAGCAGTGTCCTGTTAGCCACAACAACCCTGTTCTCTCCTGGGCAGTGATGAACACCTTCACTGTTCTGTCATGTGGCCATTGGTATGGGCTTGCTTTTCCGCCCTCCCCAGCCTGGTAGAGGTGGCAGTTGATTTGCAGATACTGCTGGGCTTATTATCTCTTGACATGCAAGGAACAATGATATCTGTCCCCTTAGACAGCAAAGCATTGTCCCTTAAATCAGTCCTCAAGGTTTCTCTATTGCCAGCGGTGAGTAGCGGCAACCTCCTCCCCCCAAAAAATAATCTGCTGTATTTTACTTTGTCAAATGCAAAAGTGACACATCTGCAAGCCCTTGCAGCTTGTGAATTGCTTTAGAAATGTCTGCTGCAAAAGGTCAGTCTTGGGTCTCAAGTTAAATAGCAAAAGTCAGTGGACCCTATAAGATGTTGACACTGCTCAATGAATTCCAGTGTCAGGCCTGAACAGGAAACTGGGTAATATCCCTTCTTCTGCTTTTCCTGCTGCAAAGCAAAACTAGGAATTAATTCGCTGCTTCCTGTGGGCAGGCAGGGGTTCAGCACCTCTGGGAGAGCAGGGGCCCATCAGGCATAACAGAGACTTGGGATGACAAACATTGTCACTCTAAATGTTCCACCCTTCCTCTTCTCCCCCCCCCCCCCCCCCTTTATGTAATGAGCATGATGTCATATGGTCTGGAATATCCTTTTGGTCAGTTGGGGTCACCTGTGCTGGCTGTGTCCCCTCGCAACCTCCCATTCACTTCCAGCTTTCTTGCCAGTACAAAAAGCAGAAAAAGCCTCAGCTCTGTGTAAGCACTGCTCAGCAATAACAAAAACATCTCTATATTATCAACCCTGTGTCCAGCACAAATCCCAAATGCAACCCCATACCAGCCACTGGGAAGAAAATTAACTCTAACGCTGCCTAACCCAGCACACTCCTCTAAACAGTTCTGTTTTTAACATTATGCTTTGGAGTGTGGTTGTTCAGAATCAGTACCTACAGACAAAGAGAAAAGACTGGCTTTTTCATAACTCTTGATCTTTTTGGACCTGGGTTCTAATTTTCAAAAGTAACACTAGAATGCCTGCAAGTGCTGCAGTGGGAGGGTATGAGAAGTCTTAGGCCTATGATTGCCGCATGCGAGTATTTTGCTAAGTTGCCCAAAATGGAAAGTTTGTCCCAAAGAAAACTAATACTGAGAAGAGACCAGAACAAATGTGTAAACTTCTCATGCCATGCTGTAGCTGGAAAGTGTGGCACGAGCTCTGCATATTAAAAAGAGGTGTGTACTATTTTGTTTATGTGTTTGTGAGACCATTTCCTTTGATACAGTAAACACGCATTTCTTTTGTAAACATGCTGAGAATAAAGTGCTTTTTCTTTTAATTTTTTTTCTTTAAGATTGCAAAGGTGGATTGCAAAGAGGTACTGGACATCATTTGTAATCTGGAATCTGAGGGGCAAGAAAACACTGCATTTATTCTTTGTACAACGTATCTTACTCATCAGCTTCAAACAGCAAATGTGTATTGCTCTTGGTAAGTATAAGTATTGCCGCTACTGCTAACTGTTCCTCACTGACTTCAATGCAAGAGAATACTTAGAGGAAGTGAATATATCCCGAAGTTGAGCAGTGTATCAGACTGAAGTGCTTTCTAGATAACTTGTGACAAAATAAATAGTTGCTACAGTAATAGAACAGTTAGAGAAAAGTAATGTTTGAACCATTTGAAAGTGAAATGGCACTCACACTGTTGGTATGAACGGTACCACTTTGGCAGGGTAGTAGATCTGTCAGTGGTGCTGGGTCAGTGCTCTCTGAGTTGATATTCTATAACTGACAATTGTAGTACTAGATCTTGGCCGAATTGTGACTATAAAACTTCTCTGCCCTCTTAACTGGCTGGAGATTAGAGAACCTTCTGCGCTTCTGTTTCAGCAGTGGTAAAATCCTAGAGCCAAAGCAGAGGAGGTGGTTTCTGCCCTTTGCAAAATGGATTTGTAGTTATATAGTTATGGCTTCCAAGGCATGGCTAAATCTGTAGTTTTCTCCCATTTAAAATCCTGACCTGGATAAAGCTTTACATAGGCAGACATACTGAGAATATCTTGGGGAATTTGGATTCAGGTAGCTGTGGCATTGTTCATCAACTCACTCCACATTTTAAAGCCATTAAGAAAAGTTTTTACAACACTGCAGTGTCTGCAGGATGATTGACAGTTCAGCCTGGTCCAGTCATCTGTACAAAAAGGCCAGAAGTATTTACATAAATATTGCTTCTGCTTCAGGCCAGATATGTCTTTTTGAGCAAAAGCATACCTTGTAGAGAGAAATGAACTTGTGGAAGACACAAGAGAGGAGAGTTCACCACACTTGAAGTTTTTCTCTAGAATTCTCTATCGAATTTTGTCATTAAAGATAAGATTAGAAGAGTCATGTTCAAAGAGATACAAAGCTAGATTCCACCTCAAGTTCTCTTCTTAAAAAAAGAAACAACTAACGTTGTTCTAGGGTGAGTTGTATTACTTGCTGTTGTCCAAGAAGACTTATTCAGTTCTAAAAGCTGTATCCTTAGGATGCAAGCAAAGAGGGTCAGACTTCCTGTTGTTGAACTGTTGGGACTGGAGAACAGGCTTGAGGATGTAGCATTTATTGTTACAGAATAACATCTCTCTTTTGTGAGGACAAATGTGGGTAGTTTTCTTTGCTTGCAGTATGAAGTCTGAACTAAAAGTAGTTAGAATTTCAATGAAATTTTCAGATCCCGTAACTCTAATTCAAAGCTGTAGATTTCTCATCTCCTTATCAGTCTGACCCTGGGTGGGTCCTGCCTCAGGTTAACGCTACACAAAATACAGTGCTGCTGTAACTGAGTAGGTACTTTAAAGTTGGCTAGCCTAGGTGACAGGCACTGAAGTTTTGAAGATACAGATGTTAGCACAGTCCAGTAACATAAGTTTGTCCCTGTTTACAGAAGGTTTGTGTCACTCATGCTGAGGTCTCGTTATTATGTCTATACTGTTGTTAGTTGTTCTTGAGAAAAAAGGTGCTGGGTCAAACTGTGCTACTCTGTCCATGCATACTGCAGGTGCCCCCTCTGCTGCTGTCCCAACAGACTTGTCAAGTTCCAGCTGCCTTCCCCAGGGTGAAGACGGGAGAATGAAGTCTTCTGTCTAACAGAAACACTGACATTGTATAGATGTATAAATTCAAGTTCTAGTACTGTACTTAGCAGTCCTTGTACAACAGCATTCCACACAAATGATGCTGTCTGGACCCACTGGAGAGAAAGGCTTCCAGGATGCTGGAGCACAGATGGAAGAAGTCACCTTCTGATGGACTCCTGTCTTGTGAAACTGGTGTAATAATTCTTGACCACTAGATTGCTTCTCACTTTGAGGCTTTATTTAAAAAATACTGGTGCTTGAAAGTCAGGATGCCTTGCTGGTCTGATGGTGCACCATGGTTCGATGAAGTGGCCTTTTCACTGACCTCCACCTGTGTTTCTGGGGACAACTGTGGATTGAGTACTTATTTAGCCACAAGGTAGATGAATTCAAGTGGCTAATAAGACATAAAACTTTTAATTTAGAGGATTGCTTTTGTCAAATCAGGCAGTTCAGCTGATGAGGCATGATATTCCACGTTACAGATTTAGTGAGCATTAAGGCTCACAAAAATGAGGAGCTGTGTGCTCCATGCAAACTCTGGAATTCACTGAAATCATTGCAGGGCTGATTTGGATCAGTACCCTGGAGAAAAGATAAGGTAATGTTGCTTTCACTACATTGGTAAATTAAACTCCATCAAAAGCATGACATAACCAGAGCAGGCTGGAAAGACAGGAAATGTGAAAGCAGACTCAGTGGATATTTGGTATCATCCTGCAGCTAAAACTAATGTGGAGGAACGACATGCTAGTGGGTGCTTGCGAGCCATTATATAGGCTTAAATACATAAATATACACTTAATGAGTTAAATTTAATGCATAAACATATACAGTGCATAAAGGACGAGTTAAATTGAACACATTCTCCTTTCTGTGACCAACTGCTGTTTTTAAGGAGCAGCAATTGCTTATTTCACTTCAAAGGTCTTATCTGGTTCAAACAGGATTGTAGTTGAATGGTTATTGTACTCCTCTTGATCTGCTGATGATTTAGACTCTACTTAAAATTTTTCTCCCATACTCATACTTGAGCCAATCCTGACAGTTTGCTGCTGCTAAAAAGCAAAAGGTCCATTCTTGACAACTCACAAGGCTGCCTTATCTGTTGTCCTGACTCTGGCCCTTCTGACTTGCGGTAAGCACATTATTTTACCCAGCCAAAACTGCATACCTTTCTGCAGATTAATGCTGATTACCTAGTGGTCAGACAAGTTCCACAGGACAAGTGCAACACTGGGGCTTCTGGAAGGTGTTAAACCTCTTCAGCTGTAATGTCACTCTGTCTAGGAAGGGAAAATCTGCCTCCTTTCCCTCCTGTCTTCAGTGCCTCACCATCTCTCTGATGGTGCAGTGCTAACTCCCCATCTCAGCACAAACCTCTGACTGATTCTTGCATAGTTGGAGAGGTTAAGCTGTTTGAATAGCTTAGCTTAGCTCAGCTCAGATCATCCTGGAGCCTCAAGCCTGTACCTCCAGGAGATCAGCAAACCATCTTGGTATGTGAGTTAGCTCTCGGTGTCAAGCTTTATTTCACAGCTGAAGATGAAAGCAAACTTAGGTTTGTATATGTTATTCCTCACCAAAATTGGAAAATTTTGCACTGGTTCTTGCTGAGATTCATAAAACAATATGTAAGGCTGCTCTTAAGACTAGAGGTACCTACTGTGTTTGAAACTTTGTCACAGAAGTAGTGCTGCTCTAGGCAGTGGTTCTGAGTTGAGCTGATTGCCACAGTGTCCAGGGAGCCAGGCAGTTCATCAACCCATAAAATAATCTACCTTTACCATTAACACAAGTTGCCTTAGATGTGAACTGTAGCTAAGCACAGCTTCAAAAACCTCTCTCTGGTGTGATATGTTGGTAAGTTTATTTTTTTTTTACTTCTAAGTACTGCTAGATATCTGTCTGTCTGGAGATCTTTCTGTTCTCTGCACTGCCCAAATACTTGGAGTTGTCTGGTTTTATCTTTCCATATATGTGAAGATTATCTGAGGAACACTTCTTCATCACCATCCTTGATCCTTTCCAGCAAGATGCTTTAGCTTTGCAGAAAGAAAGGGTGGTATGAGAAAAAGAACAGAGCAAACACTGAAAACTTATTCTCAAGGCTTTTTTGCAGAGCACTAAGAGGTTACTCAGAGTGAAGCCCTTTTCTTGCTATTCTCCCAGCTCCCAACGACATCAGTATAATGAATAGACATATAAAACGAGTGATGTCTTGATAAACTATATTTCAAGTTCATTTTTTTCTGTTGTAATGCTGAGTTAAAATTTTTTGTAATACTTTTATATATATATTCTGTGCTTTTCTTGCATGAGCTTCACTTCATACAGTTCCTCCATATTAGTCATCCTGATGTTTAATTAAATTTTACATTTTGTCAGCTTTTGGGTGCTAAAGGGTAGTAGAAGACATTACTGATATTCTGAGTGTCTACCTTTTTTTTTTTTTTTCTCTCTAGTTCTATTTTAGGATTTAAAATTATAACATCCTGGGTTGTAATGCTTGTATGGTAATTCCTCATAGGCCTGTCTGGCTTCTCAACGGTCTCTTCCTGGTTATGAAAGGGTGTTAATTGCATTTCAAGGCCTTTAAATAATGCAGACAAAAAACTCCAAACAAAATCCACAAAAACTGTTACCAGTAAACATTGTCCATTTTTGTGCAGTAAAATGATATCCCAGATCTGATCCAGGATAAACCCCATTCCCTTTCTTTAGGCTTGGTGTTGAAGAGTAGGATTGCAGTAATACAGAGGAAGAACCTCACCAGTGTTTGGTTTAAAGTTTTCCTGGATATGTGTTCTTGATAGTTGGTTCTTGAGGCTGTGACTGACCTTGCACCTGGAAGCCTGTGTGTGTAGTTGATGCACACAGTGGGTAAGTTAGCAAAGGTCAAGTTTGCTCTATCAAAGGAAGAGAAGAAAAGTTTTTTTCAAATGATATAAGAGATAGAGGTCTTATGGCTCTACTACTCTACTGCTTTTGGGCACTCCATGTGGTGGCTGAGCAACAGCGATAGGTTACATCCTCCATTGGCTGTGCTACTTAGGTTATAATAAATTGCTTAACAGAACAGCTTTGTGCTCTCATGGTATGAATAGCAAAGTACAGAACTGCTCACAGACAGCAGACGCCTTCAGCTTACAGATCCCTTATGTGATGCTTTGCAAAGGGTGTTCTGTGGGAGGGCCCTTTTAGTGGCAGCCACATCACCTGGATGCAGGTGTCAGCAGCTAAGCTCCTTGCCTAGTGGAAGAGAAGTGGCTACGTTCCATTATGATTCATATTACCCTTTTTAAATTTCTGTGTGAAAAGTAAAAGTTCCACAAGTGTGGGACTGTTTTTCTTGTCTAGAAACAAGGTCTGTGCAGCAATAGATGCCTGCATTAAACGAGATGAATCCCTGTGTCTTTCCCCAGTATTAGAAGATACGTTGTGTTTTGATCCTGTGCTTGTTTAGGAATAGTCCTCTTCAGTGCTGCTTGGAGATCAGGACCTGATTGAAATGTGTGCTGTCCTTGAATAACACTTAAATTTTTCCTGGAGTCAGCTCTGAACCGAAGTGTGTGACTGCACAAATTGTGTGCATCTGCAATGGTCTTACTTTCTGCTTTCAACTCTTTGCAGGGAACTGACACTTTTCTGGAGCAAGCTGCAGAGAAGAATAGATCCTTCTTTAGATTCCTTTTTGGAGAGATGTCGTCAGTTTGGCATAATTGCCAAAACACTACAGCATCTATTTTTCTTGATAAGAGTCATACAATCTGAAGTAAGTAAGCTACAGTCCTGAGTCTTTGGACACAGCCAGAGCTGTTTACATGAATTTATTATTTTCTTAATAATTCCACTGAACTGATTAGAAATATAACTTATTTCATTATTCATGCTTTCTGATTAAGTGCCTAATAATGTACTAATAAAAATCTATGGAAAACACCTGCCATTGTAGTTTTGTGTCAGCCTGATCCTGTGAAGTGATCTTCAATCAATGTGGAGGATTAGTTTTGTTGCTTTGAAAGTACATATGATAGGATTTTGCAAACAAAGCATAGCTGTGTTTTGATCTGCTGCCTGTTCAGAAGCCAGGCACGCAAGAATTTTCTGCAACATCTCTAAGAGATGGAGACTTGACTGGAATGTCTCGTGTTTTTGTATTCTAAGAAAATACATATTCCTCAAAATATGTGATACAATCACATCTGGACTTTTACTTTCTATTCTGATGCCTCTCTCTAGAATATCACAGAAAGGTGCAAAAGATGCTTGACAGCAGTTTTTATAAACTCGTCATCCCCGTTTAAGTACTAACAGAAAGACTAATTGATCTCAGGAGGCCAACCCAGCATGCTCTTTGCATTCTGACATGGCCATGGGTTAATTCAGGTTTAAGATGGATTAAACATACAAGATTCCTTTTTTCAGTTCCATTTCTCTCCAGTTTCAGATTTGTTTGTCTGTGAGTCTCTTTCACTGTCTGAAGTCAATACTGTGACCCAAATGAGTTACAGAGTGTGAGCTGACAAGAGCAGAGCAAGTGCCAGAGCTCTGGTTTAGAGTCAGAGTAGAATCAGAAGGATTGCATAATTGTCCTTTTGACAGGTCATAGAGTCCAGAACTCTATTTGTCAGAGATGCATTCCACCAGGGATTGCACAGAGATGTATTTGGTTCTAATTTCTTTAAAGTTGGTCCATTTCTACTTTTAAGACATGCATGAGTGTGCACTTTCTATATAAATCATAATATATTGGTAACTATATACCAGATTTTTCTATGTTTCCTGCTAACCCTTTTAAATTTCTTCTGAATTAAAGAAGCACAGCATGATGTATGGTGGGCAGTGAATGCTGAGTATAAGAGCTTGCTAATTCTGTTAACCTGTTCTTAGTTCTTTTGGATGATTACAGTCTGGGCTGGTGCAGGTGTGGTTGTGGTAGCCACATGTCAACTCTCCTAAGTTGTTCTTAAGTATCTTCACTGTTACTTATCTTTACTAAAAATGGCTAAATAGTTACTGCATGCATTCAGATTCTTTATGCTGAAAAATATGCCTTTGGAACAAGGTAACTTTCAATTTTGTCCAGGTAGAATTTGGAATATATAATTTCTTAAATCAGCATGTGATTAATGTAAGTATCTTCCCAATACTATTGAGCAACACCTCAGAGTTGCACAGACTGCTCAGAAACTGTTTGGAAGTGAAACACCAGTTACCTTCCTCATGAATCATTTCTGCTACTGTACTGCTTGGAAGGTTATTTTATTTCAGGGAGTGAATTTATGTAAATTTCCTTATTACACAGTACCCTATGTTCTGAATTAATATCCAGTGTGGATGGTGCAGGAGGGATGTACATAGAAGATTTACACCATTCTCTTTCAGTTATCTGACTTATGGTTGAGAATCACTCAGTTAAGAGAGAGAGGAGTTAGAAAGGTATTTAGCAACATCTAGTGCCTAAACTAGTTTGTGTGACTCCTCCAGACTGCATTAAGTGTGCAGTGGTTCCCATTGCTTGAAAAGCAAAAGAGGTTCCTCACATAAGATAAACTGCGGCTCTCTAGAGGGTGCTCAGTGACTCCAGACACTTGATGCTCAGAAGCCCAAATGCATTCAGAATGAGCTGTAGTCTGTTGGATGCTCTTATTGCACGCTTTTTTTTTTTCTAGAAAGAATGTACTTATTAAAGAAAAGTAACATTTGTTTTGTGACCATTTGTTGTTTGTGTTTTTCTGTTGTTGGTTTGTTTGTTTTTTTTTAACAGGCAGAAGAAGCGGGACTTGCTGTGTCTGTTTTGTTATGTGTGAGAGCCCTTCAGATCAGATCCAGTGGAAGCGATGAAATGAAGACATCAGTGTGTAAAACAATTGCATGCCTTTTACCAGAAGACCTTGAAGTTAGAAGAGCCTGTCAGCTTACGGAATTTTTACTTGAGCCAACGTTGAGTGGATTTAATGCACTGGAAGAGCTCTATATGCAACCAGACCAAAAATTTGATGAAGAGAATGCAGTGGTTCCAAATTCACTCCGCTGTGAGCTGCTGTTAGCTTTGAAAGCATATTGGCCATTTGATCCTGAATTTTGGGACTGGAAGACTTTAAAGCGGCATTGCCTTAAACTGTTAGGGAAGGTAGCTTCTGATTCTGAAGATGATGCAGGTTGTCATATGTCACTCAATGAAACTGACATGTTAGAAACTTTCTTTAGTGACTATGATGAGACAAAAGAACACAAATATTATGATGGGAAAGATACAATGAACCACCCTAAGGAAAAAGCAAGAATAAAAAAACCAATTGGTTCTTCAGAAAGATACCAGAGATGGCTTCAATACAAGTTTTTTTGTGTGCTCTGCAAAAGGGAGTGTATAGAGGCCAGAATACTGCATCATTCGAAGATGCATATGGAAGATGGTGTTTATACATGTCCCGTATGCACAAAAAGGTTCAAGAGAAAGGAATTTTTTGTACCACATGTAATGGAACATGTTAAAATGCCACCTAGTAGAACACACAGACCTAAAAAGAAAATAATTCTGAAAAAAGAGAGATCACCACAAAATACAACAGCTTCTAGCAGCCCACCCCCAGCATTTCAGGAAAGGTCACACCAGTCACAGTTCCCTGAAAGCTTTGACAATGACACACATGAATATGTCACATTCAGCCAACTGGAAAATTGCCAGCTGCAAGACAGAGACATCTACCCATGTCCTGGGACAGATTGTTCTAGAGTGTTCAAACAGTTTAAGTACTTAAGTGTACATCTGAAAGCTGAACATCAAAACAATGATGAGAATGCAAAACACTACTTGGATATGAAAAACAGGAGGGAGAAGTGTGCTTTCTGCCGCCGGCACTTCATGACGTCCTTCCACTTGCGGGAGCATGAGCGCGTGCACTGTGGGCCTCAGCCATACATGTGTGTGTCCATGGACTGCTATGCCAGGTTTGGGTCAGTTAATGAGCTTCTCAATCACAAACAAACACACGACGATCTTCGCTATAAATGTGAGCTAAATGGCTGTAATATTGTTTTCAGTGACTTAGGGCAGCTTTACCATCACGAGGCACAGCACTTCAGAGATGCATCATACACTTGCAACTTCTTTGGTTGCAAAAAGTTTTATTATTCAAAAACTGAATTTCAGAATCACCTCGCAGTGCATAATATCCAAGTGTCAAATGGGGAAGGGAAACAAATGCTGAACCTTGAGAGGTCGATTTCAAAAGACAAATGCAGTTATCTCCCAGAGTCTCAACTGTTTGAACAGTCTGAAAATTCCAATCTCAATGATAACTTGGATCCCTCAGGCTCGCAGGAAATTCCAGAAGTGAAGGAAGAATCTCTTTCCGACAGTGAAGATCTAAACAGTGAAAGTAACTTCAGCCTGCATTGTGGGGAGCACAGAGCAGATGCAGCAGTAAGCAAAGGTCAGGTGTCTCCTCTGCTGCTTGAAACAGTGGCTCACAGCCAGTCAGTTCCAGGTTTAGTTGTGTCCCAGGAAGGAGTCTTCCATCCAGCAAATGTGAAACAACAGTGTTCCAATGTGGCGGTTTGCTTTGATGAAAAAACCCTTTCCTGTGGTTTTGAAGGCTGCTGTTCCATCCACAAAAATTCCAGGAGTATGCAGAAACACCTTCGAAGGGTCCATCCATACAACTTCAAAGGTAAAAGAAATATGGAGATGAAAACTAAATACTTTCTCAATCTGTTGAGTGATGCTCAGGACAGTAAATCCCCTGCAGACATGAATACAGAGTTAGGTCATAATTCCGATACAAATGCTAACTCTCCAGAAAGTGTGTGTTGTGCTGTAGATGGTAAAGGAAGCAACGGTCTGAGGGAGGAAACTTGTCCTTCTTCCCCAGAAACGTCTTTTTATGACAGTTCTAAAGAATCAAATATTGAAGATAACATGTTGGAACTAATGTTAGGTTTGAAACATCTAAGCTTAAAAAATGCTAACATTCAGAATTCTTCAAGACACAAACCTTTTGGAGGCTATTCATCTCGGGATGCCAAGTGCCCTGAGTTAGTTGATGAAACTACCTCAAAATTTCAGCTTCAAGAGCAACAAGATAATTTACCCAGCCAGTACCTTACTCAGCTGGCAGCTAAACCATTTTTCTGTGAATGTCATGGATGTACATGTGAGTTTGTGACCAGAGAAGCTCTCTTAATGCATTATGTTAGAAAGCATAACTATTCAAAGGAAATGGTTCTTCAGCTAAATATGTTCCAGCATCGATATTCACCATTTAAGTGTCATATTTGCCAAAGGTCATTTACAAGAAAAACACACCTTCGAATTCACTATAGAAACAAACATCAAATTGGCTGCGAGAGAGTGGCTCACAAGGTATGTCCTAATGAAAAACTTGATCATGTAGGTTTATGTGCAGAGGACATGCATAAAAATGGCACTGCTCCAGCACCTGCCTGTGCAAACAGCGTTGGGTTCACTGATCATTCAGACCACTCTGAACAACTGTGTCACCCGAAGAAGGATGACTGCTGTTCTGAGACAGACTTGGAGTCCAATGAAGAGACAGACAATAATGTAACAAGAAAAGCATCTAACATAGCTTCTCTGGACACTCATAGGGAAGAACTGGAAGCAAGACAGGGAAGAGGAAGCAAAAGAACAGTTGCTAAAGGAAATTTATGTTACATATTGCATAAATACCACAAACCATTTCATTGTATACATAAAAGCTGCAACTCGGCATTTACAAACCAGAAAGGTTTGATACGCCATTACAGAACCGTTCACCAGTACAATAAGGAACAGCTTTGCTTAGACAAAGACAAAGCGAGAACTAAAAGGGAACTTGTCAAATGTAAAAAAATATTTGCATGCAAACACAAAGAGTGTGGTAAGCGTTTTCTGTGTTCTAAAGCTCTTGCTAAGCATTGTAGTGACTTCCACAATGAAATCTTAGAGGATCAAAAACTGCTTTCTGAAGCTGAGTCTGCCAGATTTGCTTGTAACCAAGCCCACTGCCCTGCTGTATTTTATACGTTTAATAAGCTTAAACAGCATCTAATAGAAGAACATGCCAACGAAGAAAAATTAAACAAAGATTTTGAAATCCATTGTGACCTTAATGGCTGCAATCGAATTTTCACAAATTACAGTAACTATTCTCAACACGTGTATTTCAGACACAGTGAATATTATGATAGTCTCTTTGGAAATCGGAAAGAGGAGGATGATAATGAAGATAAAGATAAAAATGAGCAAAACTATTTGAAAGACAGCTTTGACACAAGCAAGCAGAATGGAAAGCAATTAAAAGAAAAAGCTAAAAGAATTAGCAGAAGTAGAGAAAAACATTTGCTGAGTTTCAAAACGAAAGAGGAAGCCCTACAAATGTGCAAAGAGAAGTCTAACCAGACCCAGTATCCCTGCATGGTCCAGGGGTGTCTGTCTGTTGTCAAGCTGGAAAGCAGCATAGTGAGGCACTATAAGCGCACACACCAGATGACCAACATGTACATAGAGCAGCGCCTTCAGAAACTTGTTCTTTGTGTGAAATGTGGCATCATGATTGAAAAGCAGTCTTGCTCTGACACAGCTTCAGACTTGGATAGAAAAGGTGTAGAAGTTAACGAGGATAAATCAGCTAATCCTGAGCCTGTGCAGGAAAGCGACAAAGCTCTTGTTCCAGACCCTGCTAGTGATCCTCCAAAAGTGAGCAATGAAGACCAAAAACAAAGTCCACCTAGTAGTGTGAGTTTTGATGCCAGTGCCTTTGTGCATTCAGGCACTTCAAAATATAACCACAGTTCAAACAATACCTGTTTTGAAGAGCCTAATGTCAGGGAGACAGCTGTGTCTAAAACTGAAGATTTTTCTGAAAACAGTGAAAGAGAGAATAGCTCTTGTTTCTCCAGTTTACAATTAGAGTTGCCAAAAGAGAAAGACCCAGAAGGATGTCAGCATAGTGCAATTAATCTGAATGGGAAAAGAAATGTACTTTGTGCTACAAAAGACAAATTTCAGAAGCCTCCAGTGTCCAAACCATTTGATTTAAAGACATATAAACCAATGGGATTCGAGTCTTCATTTTTAAAATTTATTCAGGAAAGTGAGGGAAAAGATGATGACGATGATGATGATTGTGATGAGGTAGTAGAATGGGAGTCTTCTGAGCAGTTGCCAGTAGATGAAACCTTGAAAAAAGAGGGAGATAGTCAGGGGGATACACCAGTAAACAACTTTGTAAATGATGAAAATGTAAACATAACCCCGAATAATCCTGGGGAATTAACAGAGATCCAGCCCTTGCTGTCAGAGTCCTCATCTGCCCCTTCTTTAGAAAATCTGAGGGCAATCCTGGACAAGGCCCTAACAGACTGTGGAGACCTTGCCTTAAAACAGCTGCATTACTTACGACCAGTAGTTGTTCTTGAAAGATCCAAGTTTTCCACACCTCTCATAGACTTATTTCCAACAAAAAAGGCAGATGAGCTGTGTGTAGGAAGTACGTAAGTAGCTTTACTTAGAGCATATTGCCTCCACTACTGCTTTATGGGGAGAACTTCAAATTAGAACAGTAATTGTTACAGTACACACTTTTAGGTTAGTTTAGACTGTTTAATTCCATGAATGTATAATATCTGTCAAAAGTATTGGCCAAGTTAATTTAGCTCCCCCAATTTTTTCAATGAACAATGCTGATTTTGGTGCTATTTAACACATCAGAATACTGGGGGCTTCCTCTTGAAGAGTAAATGTGCATGATTGTATATGGAACAAGTACTGGGGTACCAGGGTTTGGGGGGTGATGGAGTTATTACTTGACTTGAATGTGCACCCTAGGGTGCTTTGTGTAACATATTGTACACTACAGCATCTTATATTTTTTGAGTTATAAGTTTCAATAAATTACAGTTTTTCACCCATTTGTTTACTGTACAGTAAATCTTTAATGTAATTGAGTTTGGGACCATTCTGAGTGCATTGGAAAATGTTGCTTAAGTTTTATGCATTTGTAGATAATTTATCAGACTGATGAAATAGATACGGAAAAGTAAAGTATTACATTTTATTTTACAACATTCTCTGTGCTTTTTTCACATTTGAAAGATAATTAGTACAGGCAGAAAGCACTTGCCAATTAGGGACAAGAAAATCCGTGTTCCTTTAAAGGCAGAAGGTGCTTCTGAGACTGTATGGCACCACCTGAGTGTGTGACGAGTGTTGCCAGACTTCCAAGGAAGTTGTGTCATCTGAAAGTATCAGTGCACATTTTGGGTTCCCCGGTTAGCTTTTCTGACAGTGAATAAAACCTAGTTTGTCAGTTCTTTTTATAATTGGAAATATTCTGGGACCACAGAAGTTGTCCAAAAATAAGGAACAGAAAAGTTTCTGCCTGGCATCGTGGAAGCTTTTCTGCTTCATTTTAATTCTGTGACTGAGTTTGCATTTCCTGTGTGCTCTTCATATAAGCTCTGCTGCAAACTTGCCACCAAAGAACTGTACAAAATCATACAAAATTACACTTATACAATCCTACTGTGCTTAAACTGTGTATTAAACTTCTTCAGCGTTCCAGCTTTTCTATTAAAAATTTAGTCCTGCCACTTGATACATAAACAATTTTGCATACTACACATGAATTCTGTGACATTTTCATAATCCCATGGAGCAAGTTGTGTGTGAAACTTTCATTTCCTCAGAGATAATTCTGCTCTTGCCAAACGAGTTACCGCACGCGTGTAAATCACCACCACTGCACACAGGGCAGGCTGGTACCTGTTGCACATCTGGTGTTACAGAGCCCATTAAGTAGGTTGCTGCTGTTCAGTTACTGCTATTTCCATAGGCTGGGATATACCACAGGAGTAGACGAAGACAAACATCATTTCTGTCTGCTAGATGTGGAGACAAGTCATGCGACACTCCTCAGTCCAAGAGTTGCATTTAGAAAGTGGTTTTCCTCAGGGGCTGCACAAAAGCATCTTGGAGGCATTTTCCTGTGGTCATGTGGCACCCCATGCACTGCCAGGACTTTTAATGAGTGGGCTCAAGGTGTTCATATTTTTGTTGAAAGATACCAGTGCAGCACTGGTCAGTCAGATCCTTCCTTGTTACAGAAATTATATCTTGCCCAGTTCAGAGACTGACAGTGTATTTCAGTTTTTGAACTCCACTTGTTTATCATCTAGGTAATAGGTGTCACAGCATCAAAACTGTACAGCTTGAATCCACATCTTTATCCCAATTTCTTCTTGGGCTTAGATCTTTCTGATCTAATTGCCTGTCATGGGTGGGCACCAGGAAAGGAGACCACAAAAGGGTAATGGTCTGAAGAGTTTTTAACTGTCTGTTTCTGTTTTCATGCCACGAGGTAGGCCATCATTTTCCTTTCCAAGGGCTACCAGAACTTGTCTTACAGTGAAGATGTAACATTTCCAGCTTCTTGCTTTCAAACATACCAGAGAAATGTTTTGTTCCACAGTAAAGGAACACCTTCACATTGACTTCCTAAAAAAAAGAATTACTGTGAACAGCAGATAACTCAGGAAACACAGATGCAAGTTCATAATCAGGGAATGTTGCTTCCATTTTTAAAATTACTGCCTTTTAGTGTGTGGATTTTTTTGGACCACAACATGTTTATTGATTGTACATGCCGAAATTCCCCAAGGCTATGGGGCTACCCTGCCATGTTCTCATGGTTAGTAAAAAACTGTAAATACCTTTACAAAGAGAGACCTTCCAGGCTGACTTCTGTCCCGGTAGGGCTCAGCAGAGCCAACGAGTTAGTTCCGTGGTTTTTCTTGCCTGTTGTTTTCTGTTTGCCTTTGCTCGTGCAAGATCTTTAAATTTTATGATGCTGGTAAGGCCTTGTGACATTATTTCGCAAATTCTGCATCTTGACTACCTTGAATTCTTCAAGAGAAATTCAATTTCCAGTTAAGTCCTCCAATGTCTTGTCAAGAATCTGAGCAGGGTTATGACAGACAGCAGGGGAGTCTGAAATTAAACCACCTTGTCTTTGTCTGGCCCTGTGAGGTGCTAAACCTGGTCTCCCTCCTAAAGTTTACAACTGCTACCTTTGAGCCCTTCTGCTCTCCTGACTTCTCACAACAGTATTCCCTGAGTTTGGAGGGGGTGAGGTGGGACAGGAGAGCTGTTTGCTCTTCTTGAAATTATTTTAAGATTTACAAGTGTAGAGAAGGAAGGTAGGTAAGGGATTATTTGGGATGCAGTGTAGTGCCAGAGAGGGCTCTGACGTGGCCATCTTGGATGAATTTCTAGAGCTTCCTCTATTAAAGGAGAAAAGTGGCAGCCAGTAGCAGGCCTGACTAGGAGTAGCACTGCCTCATCTGCCCTGGCAGTATTTCTTCTGCGGGGACATACTAACTTGAGAAAAACGCTAGGCTTCAGTATGTTTTACAGGTTATTCTACTAAATAGTAACAAAAGTAACTGGTAGAAAATGAGAAAATAAAGTTGGCATTATTTTATTAAAAGTTAATGATAAAAATACACAAACATGTTCTGTTATACTTTGAACTGGTAGACACTAGATGAATGACTGATACCAAAATGCCATATCAAGAACTGGCTAAACAGGAGCATTCATTAATGCCCCTTGTAATGTGTCTCTGTGTTACACAGTCACTGTGCTCTGCGTGGCACATGTGTCCTCAGTGCTGCTGGGTGAACTCGATTTCAGCAGCGCTGTGCTGTCTTCATAGAGCATTGCAGAGACCAAATATGAAACAGGTGTTTTGGCTCTAAATAAACCCTTGATTCCTTGTAGGTCTGTAGCTTTTTATTTCCCAAAACATTTTTGGTTTATTCTGACTCAGGAAAAGAGGTGTGCTTACCTTCAGAATGAACTGTTAGGCAAAAGCCATGACAAGAAATGCTTAAAGTGTTGTAAAACACTGAGGAGTCACCCTTCCCTCATATCACAGATGTTCCAGTCCCTTTGTTACCTTCATAGCCCTTCACTCCAGTAGCTCCATGTCTCTCTTGTACTGGGAAGCCCAGTTCATGGTCCTTCACATGAGTCAGTCAGTACTATGTGCCAAGTTAACTGCTACCTCAGCTCATCCCCACGGATGGTCCGTAGCAGCTGCTTGCCTCTGTGGCAGATCCCTGGTGGCATGACCAGGAGCAGCAAATCTCTTGAATTCTTCCCTGTTTCTTAAAAAGGAAGGAACCCACATTATGGGAATTTCTCTGCAGCAGTATCTCTTTGCAATGGGAGAGCAAGCAGCCAAACGAATGACTTTATGGAAGATGTGGTATGCCAACCTGCTTTATTTTAGGAAGGACTTAACAGAGCTTACTATAGTAGGATTAGAGTCGATGATACTGCATTGCACAGAGATAAAAAACAGCTGTTGAGAGACAGCCAAGGGGCTGCCTGCAATAGGCACAGGAAAGAAAATCAGTGAGTACTAGAGCAGTCAGTGTTAATTTTTGTACTTCTCTTAGTGTTGCTGTAAAAGGATTTGGACAAGTACTAGCAAGCTTTTATATGCATTATTGTGCGTAGTCTGGGTAACTTGAGAAAAATAATTTAAACATCTGGTGCATTGACACTCAGATTTTCACCAGGCTGACCTCCATGTGCCTTGACCCAGCCCTGTGGGCTCCTGACTGGGGTGGACAAGCCGAGCCGAGCCGTGCTGAGTTGAGCCCAGCCCGGCCCGAGCGGAGCCCGGCCCGAGCGGAGCCCAGCCCAGCCGAGCCCAGCCCAGCCCAGCCCGGCCCAGCCCGAGCCCAGCCCAGCCCAGCCCAGCCCAGCCCAGCCCAGCCCAGCCCAGCCCGAGCCCAGCCCAGCCCAGCCCGAGCCCAGCCCAGCCCAGCCCAGCCCGCCCCTCAGGGCCGCCCCGCCCCCCCCCACTCGCCCCCCTCCCGCGGCTCCTCCGGCCGCCAGGCGGCGCCGCAGCGCACGGCGGGCGGAGCGGCGATGGCGCTGCCCGGGGAGCTGTGGGCAGAGCTGCCGGCCGAGCGCCGCATCTTCTGCTCCGTGCTGCTCTTCTCTTGGGCCGTCTACCTTTGGGAGGCCTTCCTGGCTCACCGGCAGGTCGGCAGGGCTCCGGTGGGGATGGGAGCCGGCGGGCCGGGGCCGTGCCGGGCCCGGCCCAGCCTCACGTGGCGGGGGCCGGGGCTGGGGCCGAGCGACGCGAGGCCTGTCGCCTGCCTGGGGAGGGCTCGGCCCTGTCCCGGGGTGCGGCCTCAGCGGGTGGTGAGGATGCTCACAACGATGAATTGTGTGAGTGCGGTGGGGTCACTGGCGGCCCAGCACCCCCAGAAGCTCGATTCTCCTCCCCGGGACAGCTGAGAGAGCGGGAAGAGCAAAAATGAGGAAACGCGTGGGTTGAAGTAACGACAGGTGAAGGGCAGAGCGGGGGGAACCCCGCAAGCGCTGCACAGGCCGTCGCTCGCCACCTCCAGGAGAAGGCGATGCCTGGGCGGCCTCCGAGTGATAGCCACCCTGGAAGACACGTCCCACACCCCTTTTCGTATGGCAGAGTATATCATTACACAACACGGAGTGTCCCTTCTGTTAGGTCTTGGCTGTCTCCTGCCAGCAGGTTCTCCACCCCCATCCTGCCCGTCGGGCAGAGCAGGGTCAGCCCTGGCAGGTTCAGCAGCAGCCGCACACCGGGGTGTCTCCAGCGCCCAGAACGCGGGGCCATCCCCGCGCACCTGTCCGTGCCAGGCCCGGGTGGGCAGCGCTGCAGAGGACAGGGAGCGGTGCTGCCAGCTCCTGTGAGCCCTGTGATCGGGGACACTGCAGACTGGTGCCCCGGGCAGAGGGAGAATGTGTTTTGAAGTGACAGAGAGTACCCTTTGAGAAGGGGTAAGTATACTGAAACAAGATAAGGCATCAGAGGGAAAAGACTTTTATTCTTTAAAAATTTTCAAGTGGCAAGTTCTGTACTGAGAATGAAATAGCACTTCGTTTGTGCAGCCACGCTGTAGATCTGTGTTCTGGTGAAGTCTCATGGTTTGCATTGGAGGATCTGGTGTTTGGTTTCAAATTCTGCTTAGTCTTTACTGTGGTGCAGTAAGTCACATCCTGTGGAAAAATCAGTTTGTGTGATCTGTATTTGAACTATTCTAAATAAGTTAATAAGTCAGCAACTCAGTTCCTGGTTGTAACGTTAATAATTATGCTTCAGTTTTGTATTTGGAACTTGATAGAAAACAGGCATTTAGGAATATTTGTTGCTTTGTGTGTTGGGGTTTTTTTTTTGTTTTTTTTTAAACTTTCCGTGGTGGCCCATTGAATCATGTTAGATGTTACTTTTAAATCTTGTCTCCTTAAAAATATTAGATGTAGACTTTAGTTTCTTTGATTTTTCAGAGACGAGTGTATAGAACAACAACACATGTACCACAAGAATTGGGACAGATCATGGATTCAGAAACATTTGAAAAATCTCGTCTCTATCAGCTGGACAAAAGTACTTTCAGCTTTTGGTCAGGCCTCTATTCAGAGATTGAGGGCACTGTAAGTACCTTGCATATGATATTTTTCATGTACTTGAACTGTGAAACACTTTGGTTCTTAATGATCCCGTGTAGCTGCACCATTGGCATTCTGGCGTCTTATGGCAAACACTGGCATTTTTGTGTTCCTTATTTGTGGCTGTATTTGCTATATAAGAAATAATTATTCAGACAGCACGTAATTTCTCTCTGCAGTGCTGAGTCATACTGCACAACTACAACATTACCTTACATTTTATTATTTTATTATATTTAATATATTATGGTTTCCGTTGCCAAATAATGAAGCAGCATGAGAGCTCTTTTAAATTGTTAAAATGCAGACCTTTCCCTGTGTTTGGAAGGATGCAAGTACTTTCATTTTTAGATAAAATTTAAGTAGAAGATAAAAAGAGAAGCTTATGAGAACAAGGAGAGTACCAATTGATACATCTGAAATATAAGAATTACATTGGGCAAGTAACGTTCACATGTATGAAAAAAACAGAACCACTGAGTTAGAAGTCTCTAAGACTCTTAAGACTGTTTGAAAATCACATACATATATACTTTGTTCCAACTCGCTGCTGAAACGCATTGCTCATCAGTAGCACAACTGGGTCAAAAAGGAATCCTGAAGTGCTTGGCGTTGCCAAGTAAAATTGAAGTATGATTCTATTTCATGATAAACTTAAGGAAGCAAAAATGACAGTCATAAAAGCTAATGAAAATAGGATTGTAAAATAGTCAGTCATGTAACTGTAGAATGATGATGCAAACCCAGTACTTAAGACTTGTGACACCTCTTACCTTCCACATTTCCTGATCTCCTTTGTGCAGCCCAACCTGTACTTTGTTTCCTTTTGTATGTACTTGTAAGGATGTTGTGTCAGTGCAGTCTGTTATTTTCTTTTTGTTGGGATTTTTGGTATGCTGAGTAAAACTTGAGGCAATTCTTATGTGAGTTTGAAAAGCTTCTGTGTTTCTGAGCAACTTTAGAGGCAGTGTTTAATTTGTAAATCGAAGCTGCTCTCCAGCAGTGGTTTGGTGGGCACGGTAAGGTGGTACCGCTTAGCAAATGGAATGAGTCAAAAAGTTCTGAAGCTTTATCTTGATTTCAAGAGCTCTAGCCAAAACAGGTTCCCTTGTTTTTTTTAAGGAAAATATATATGATTGAAATGCAATTCTTTTTCCACTGAATTTAGTACCCTGCTATTCAAAGAGCCAAGTCTGCAGTCTGTGCTTATCTTCATCCAGGCCTATTGTTATGGTCCTCCACAACGCTGTAGCCACTAAATTGGATTTGCCAGATGGACTATTAGATTAATAAAGAACTGGCTAGATGGCTGCATCCAAAGAGATAAAGCTCAGTTTCCAAGTGGAAACCAGTGGTGGTTCTCGAGGGTCCATACTAGGGTGAATGCTGTATAATATCTGCAGTGGGACTGAGGACACCCTCGGCAGGTTTGCAGCTGACACCAGGGTCAGCAGGGCAGCTGATGGGCAGGAGGGATGGACACTGTCCAGGATGACCTTGACAGGCTCGTGGAGTTCAACGAGGCTAAGTGCAAGGTGCTGCACATGGGTCAGGGCATGCCCCAGCACAGACTGGGGGATGAGTGGATTGAGAGCAGCCCTGTGAACAGGGACTTCAGGTTCCTGGTGGACAAAAAATTGGACTTGAGTTGGCAACGTGTAATTGCAGCTCAGAGAGCCAACTGCGTCCTGTGCTGATTCACGGCAGTGTGGGTAACAGGGTGATTCTGCCCCTCTGCTCCGCTCAGGTGAGATCCCACCAACGGTGCTGCCTCCTGCTCTGGGGTCTCCAGGGCATGAAAGACACAGATTTGCCAGAGTGGGTCCAGAGGAGGCCACAGAAATGGCCAGAGGGCTGGAGCACCTCTCCTTCAAAGACAGGCTAAGACAGTTGGGGTTGCTGGGAGCTGGTGGTAACCCACAGAAGGCTGGCTCCTTGGTCATCAAAACTTTATGCCATTTGTACGTATTGGGAAACAAAATGGAAGTTTGTTGGCTACAAGTTACATAGTTCTTTTATTAGTTAGTATTCTACTTTCTGTTGGCTAAATTACTCTCATGCTAATTCTCAGTCTTTCTCTTCTTTCGAGTCGGTGGGTTTCTTGGGTCAGTGGTCCATGAAGAAGCTGTGGCTGCCCCATCCCTGAAAGTGTTCAAGGCCAGGTTGGAGGGGGCTTGGAGCAACCTAGTCTAGTGGAAGGTGTCCCTGCTTATGGCAGGGGGGTTGGACTGAGGTCTCTTCCCACCCAAACCATTCTGTAATCTTTAAAGGTCCCTTTCGACCCAAACCATTCTGTGATTGTGCTTGCCTGTGTAGGAAAAGCACAGCTTTTGCTTTCTCTCTTGACTTTTCTTTCTGTTCTGTCCCTGTTTCTGTAATAACAGGTCTACAATGATTTTGGTAGCTGATTGATTTGTTAAGGAAATTAGTGCATCCAGCTGTCTTCCACACCTGAGCCACAAAATCGAGACTATGCTAGTGCTTTCTAAGCAGCAGCCAAAGCCAGTTACTAAGTCAACAAGCATCATAGTGTGTATGTTGTTCTACTGTTTCAGCTGTGATGGTGATAGACAGCTGGAAAATAGGTATGTCTCAAACTGCTGCTGCCATTATCGAATTGATTTTTTCATAGTGATGCTGATGTTCAAAAGCCAAGGAAAAAAACATGGAATATGTGAGTTAAAGCTCCCAGCTAATTGAACACTGGCCTGAATGAGCAGTTTTCAAAACAGTTTTCAGCTCCCAGGTCCTGCTCTTGGGTCACAACAGCCCCAAGCAGTGCTCCAGGCTGGGGGCAGAGTGTCTGGAAAGCTGCCCTTTGGGAAAGGACCTGGGGGTGCTGGTCAACAGCAGCTGAACATGAGCCGGTGTCCTTCTCCCAGGACTGACTGGACCAGAGGAAATGGCCTTAAGTTGTGACAGGAGAGGTTTAGATTGGATATTGTATTTCTTATACTGGATATTATATATGTTGGGTATTGTATTTCTTCACTAAAAGGGTAGTCAAGCATTGGAACAGAGAACAAGAGGAAACAGCCTCAAGTTAAACCCCCTCCAGAGGAGGTTTATCTGGGATAAAAGATTTCTCCATGGAAAGGGTTTTCAAGCCCTGGCACAGTCTGCCCAGGGCAGAAGTGGAGTCACTATCCCTGGAGGGATGTGTGAATGTGGGACTTGGGGACATGAGTTAGTGGTGGGCTTGGCAGTGCTGGGTAACAGCTGGACTCAATGATCTTAGAGGGCTTTTCCATGGATAGCCCTCATGTGTAGGCTATGTGCAGCTTCTTCTCTACATGTCTGTAATGATGAGTTGTTGCTCCTGTCTGTGATGCTGAGCTGTGTCTTTCTGTTTCTTAGAATCTGTTCTGGGATTATCACATTCCAGTTCAAGTGAGGTGGCCTTTACTGTCCAGGTTTACCACTTTCTTCGAGCTTAAACTGCATCCTTTATTGGCTTTTGGAACTGCCTGAACTTAAAAGAGGCTGTTGTGACCAAAGCTGATGAAACTGGATGTCAGTTTTTGCAAGCTTTTGCCTTTTTAAAGTATGATTCATTAACCCAGCAAGTTAACTGAAGGGGAGATGCTGTGTTAGAATTACTCGTATGCTTTATTTCCGCCAGATATTCCAGGCTTGCTTTATCACTGTTAAGATCAGAGGGAGACAAAAAGCCTAATTATAAAATTTGTCTTATTCACCCTTAAAAGATCCTTATCATGCTGAAATTTTAGTAGATTAAGATGACAGTCTTTCATACTGTATCTTTGCTATGTGGTTTTGTTTTCAAGATGATTCTCCTCTGTGGAGGAATTCCTTTTCTCTGGAAACTGTCTGGTCAGATCTCTGGTCATGCTGGATTTGGACAAGAATATGAGGTAAGCAGGCTTTATATTTCTGTGAGAACATTTGTTCCATGCTGCAGTAATAATTTTTATTTCAAAGTTGGCATTTAGTTAAAAGTGGGATTTAGCTACCGTATATTATAGTAAAAATATTAGATACTTCCTAGTGCACACAATGATGGTGTGAGTCTGAAAACTGGTAACAGTATATGACTTTTAAATTAGCTTACTAATTAAAATAGCCTTGTATATTAAAAACCTACAAGTCTTGTAGCTACTTGAGTCAAACCATGTGGTGGGTCAGGCTTTTGGGTGCTCTTTATTTGGGTGTTGTCTTTTTACTAATCCTAGATTTGATTTTCCTGCACAGTAAAAGGGTAAGAAATTTGAGGTTACTGCTTATGTTGTCCTTGTGCTGTGGATGAGGCATGTATCCAAATTTGTGTCCCAAATCCTTAGTAAGCTATTCCAGTGAGCAGTAATCTAATCATCACAAATTATGTTTGTGAATTTATCTAGCTTCATCTTCTAACCGGTTTCGGTTAAACCACTGACATAAAATCCATTTTTAACACCCAGAATATTTATGTTATGGGTCAGTAAATATCAGGTGGATTTATTTGTTTTTTTGTTTTAGATTGTTCAGTCATTGGTATTTCTGCTGCTTGCAACACTCTTCAGTGCCGTGACTGGTCTCCCGTGGAGTTTATATAATACATTTGTCATAGAAGAGAAACATGGCTTCAATCAACAGGTATTGCAGAGAGCACTTGTACTGACCCAATGGCTTCAGGTTGGTTAGATGGACTGGTCTGTCCATATCTGTGCCAAAGATCGTTGGTTTTAGGAACATTTCTTCTACTTACACTGCATAAAAATCAGAGCAATGACAGTTTGTGGCTGTTGCAGGAGTGCCCATGCTGCAGCACATCTGTGAGCCTGTGCCTCTGAGTGTGTGTTCTGGGGGTGGGACAAAGAATGTTTCATACCTCACCCGTTCAGTTTTGGATGGACTGTTCTTTGCCCTTCATATGCCCACCCTTAGAAGTCTGAATCACTGCTTAGTAGGGTCAGTCCTGATTTATGGACACTTACCAGGTGAAAGAAAACTGAGGAATTATTCTCCTCCTCATTTTGTTTCGCCTGCTGATTTCTTATATCAGCCTTTACTTAACTGGAGAATTCAGCTCTTCATTTGGTACCTTTGGCTTTCTTAATTTCTTTCAACAACTTGTTTTAACCTGTGTCAGTATCAGTTTCTCGTGAGATCAGATATTCTTTCTGGGAGAAGAACCTCAATCTGGGACACATCATTAGCCATTTCATGCCAGAGCATAAGATACGCTTTCTCCTTTGGACCGAGCTGGTCTTGTCTACATTACTTTCTGTTCCAAGTCTCCTAGGAAGTTGTTGGTTGGTTGGGGTTTTTTTTGCAGTAGAATGAAATTTGGATGGGTAGCAGATGTGGGATAAATCTGTTTGGCTCATTTTAATATCAGTAGATATGCTCTGGTATTTGCCAATTTCATCTTCCCAGTCTCTGTGGAGGCAGGAAGACTGAGCAAGGTAAGACCTAAAGAAGTGAAATTAGTTTGTTTCTAAACTCTTACGTTCCTGGTAAATTGATGAATTGATGTTTCATATTCCTTTTTATAAACAACCAAGAAAAAAAAGTGATAAAAAAGCTCTAAATGCAGTAATCAGTTTGCACCCTTTAAAACAGAAATGTGTAGGTCCTGACACATCCAGTATTATTTTGGTTCACATCAATTATTTAGTGGCATACTGTTAAGTAGGGAAGCCCAGCTGTGAAAATTCTCACTGCACAATTTTGTGTGTGTATTCCCAGAAAACAACAAGGCTGGTTTGGCCACGTGTCTGCCTCACCTGCGATGTTTGAATACTGGGCCAATGGCAGATGCTGCTCCGGGCTTTGGGAAGCAAATCTGAAGATTGTTCTAATTAGTCATAAACCTTGAGCTCGTGACAAACTCAGAACTCTTTTATACTCCATTTAGCACTCTAGTCTTTTGAAAGAGTCTTGTGCTTCTAAAAACTCACGTGTTAACTTTTTTCTCTTACCAGTGAGGAAATGGTCACTGTCAGAATGACGGTGTCCATGGCCATTCATGTCCCAGGTGGTTCTGAGGCAGAGTCCTGGGGATCCCCTTCTCTTTTGTAGACTTAATATTGAGCACACTGGCAGGCTAACATCCACTCCTAGCAAGGGAGGAAGGAATGTTCCCATGTTTCCAGAGCATGAGTCAACCAATCTTTTCTTCAGGGGAAATATCTGTTTAATGTATTTGGATTATTCTCCAGCTATCACTTAAGTTCTGCAGTCCTCAAAGATTGTAAGGTCTGGCAAAGTCCTTGTTCTTGCTTCTGGCCTAGCTCAGACATCCTTTTGACATTCAGAACCCTTAAACACATCAAAAGCCATCTCTCACTCTTGTCTCTCATGTCAATCCTGAGTATCAGGATTGACT
Source organism: Pseudopipra pipra (assembly GCF_036250125.1). NCBI lineage: Eukaryota > Metazoa > Chordata > Aves > Passeriformes > Pipridae > Pseudopipra > Pseudopipra pipra. The sequence goes on along the minus strand of NC_087572.1, from coordinate 7,157,045 downwards.
CATGTCAATCCTGAGTATCCCTGGCATCAGGCCTGCAGCTCGGTTGCTTCTCCTACCTTAGTGAGGAATAAGTTCTATCTTGGTGCAGGATCTGCAAGCCCTTTATGTTCAGCACACTTAAGTCCAGAGACTGGCAGTAGAATTAAAGCCAGTCAGCAGACTAGCTGATTGATGGAGAGCTTAACTTGATCAAGTCCTGCCTCTGTGCAGGAGAGGGCCAAATACTGCACTTAACAGCTTGGGCTTCTTTTAAAAGTGCCTTGAGAGCCTGCAGAATTCATGTCGTTTGTGTGCTTTAGGGAGGGTAAGCAGTATTCTGGGTGTATCTCTGAGCATTTTCTTCTTGGAGCACACAATCTGTGTACTTCACTGTTGTCAGTGCAAGCACTGCCTAATCAAATAAGAAGATTTGGCACTGACCATGGAGATTAAATGCTTGACTGAGCTACCTGCATATCTTTTACAAGGGTTTTTTCACAGCAGTTGTCTGGGGTTACGAGTGAGTTAATACGGGATGCTTGTTGTGTAATGGTCGCAGTGTATGCTGGGAGTTGAAGTTCTGATGGAAGCCTGCGAAAAAATGACCAATTAGAAGTGTCCCGGGAAGAAGCTTTAAAGTGATTGAACAGGACTGCACTGCCCCCCCCCAACATGTTTTGATGTTTTGTTACCACACCTTTTTGGAATATAAGAACTTGATCAGCCATTAATAAAGGATCCTCCATTTTTCATCATCCCAGGAGGGTCTCGTTTATATTCACTGCCACACAGTAGTCCTCATGCTGAGAGCTGAAGGCTCAGTCCAGGTCCAGTTCAGTCTGAGGTACTAAATGTCTTACAAACACAGTCAAATTTCTGTCTCTCATTTCAGACTGAAGGGCTGGTCCTTGGTGAATGAGCCAAATTCACAGCCGGTACCAGCCCAGACTTGGGAATTTCTAGCATTTCTAGCATGATAATTGACTGATCTTCAGATAGACTCCTTCTCTAGGAATGGCTTGCTGAAAATGAGGATTTTTCTCAAGGTCATATTTGCCTTAGAAAGCAGGAAATATGCTGGGCAAAGATGAAAGACACCGTGCAATTTTCTAGTTCTACTCCTCCAAGACTGTGGAGCTGGAAGTAAAGAAAGATTTAAAATGCAAATATGAGCTAAATGGGTTGTAGCTGACCTGTTTTTATTTGCAGACAAATTCTTTGAAATAGTATATGCTTTCAGTACGGCCTTGTTGGAAAGATCTTTACATATTAAGCTTCTAGAGCTAGATGTGTGTCTTATCATGTTGCAGAGTCACTATATCAAATTCATTCAGGTAGAGGTCTTTGAAATTTCTATTGCTTCTATTAAAGTTATGCTAATTTTAAAACCCAAGACAGCTACTTGAGTAGTAACTCCATGTCAGTGGAAGCTTGGAGTAAAATGCCCAATGTATTGCTGAAAATCTGTAATAGGGTTTCTATATATTTTCACTTAAGACAATTAGCATAGTGGTAACTGAAAGTTAAGACGAATGGAGGCAACTGTTAAGTGGAAGACAAAACATTTTACAGTAGCTGTGTTTCTTTGAGTATTTCTTATTCTTTAAGAATGCCTTGATGTCTGGGATATAGATTGGTAAAGATAAGCTTAAATTTTTCTTTTCTCCTTTAATGAATGTGCAACACAAAATAAGGGTTTGGGTCAGACTAAAGAAGAAAGCATCTGCATGGGCTCACGTCTGTGCGTGTGTAAGGAGCTACTAGCAGAGGAGTTGAAAATGTTCTTCCACCTTTTCTGACTGACTCTCATTTCCTTACCACACTGGCATCGCTGTTTTCCCATTTGTCTTATCTGAAGGGATCAGTTCATTAACCGCAGTGGCACATTAATATTTGCATTGACATATCACTGATATTCTTTATCCTTTCTTTTCAGACGCTGGGATTTTTTTTTAAGGATGCTATCAAGAAGTTTGTTGTGACTCAGTGTATTCTGTTGCCAGTGACATCTCTTCTGCTTTACATTATTAAAATAGGGGGAGACTACTTCTTCATCTATGCCTGGCTCTTCACCTTAGTTGTTTCCTTGGTGAGTATGAGAATATGTTTGGGTTTCTTCTAAACACCAGCTTATTTGCATGGCTCAGCACACTGAGTACAGCTGAAAGGAAATGGAGAAAAATCTAAATCTCGTGTGAATTTTAGTGTCTACAAACTTTAACAGAGTGTCTTGCTCTCAGTGTACTTGTTCAGAAACAACAGCTCATATTAATTGTCCACATTAATGTGATATATTTTATCTATTCAATACCGGAGTGTCTTCATCAGTTGAAAAACAAGCATTGAAAAAGCTTTAGAATAGGTAGTGGAAATACAGCACTATGTGGTGATGGGTTTTTCTTAAATATAGAAAGGGCACAGGGACAACTGCTGGCAGTTTGGCAAGACAAAGCAGATCATGCTTTGATCAGTTGTATTTGCATCAGGCATTTCTCTTAGGTTATTGCACACAGCCCTCAGTGCATTGCTTGGTATCGAGGTGAGTAGCAATGTTCCATTCCTGGTTCTGCTTATATAGCTGCTTTCGTACTAAATTGTAACTGATGTTTTTAGGGTTTATATAAAAGGATCTTTTTATATACATCATAAGCATTTGATACTTTATGTTGTTACTCCAGGGTCTGAAGGCTGTATTTTTTGTCTCTTTCAGCATAGTGCTCTACTGTCTTTTTGCTCAATATACAAACCATTGCTCACTCAAGGCAGAAATTACACAAGTACTGTTGTATATAATCATTCATTTTTAGATTAGAAAAGCACCTTAACAATTGAAAGAATTACTACATTACAGTGATGTAATAAAGGCTGCCTTATTAGCCTAACAGTAAGTATGGGTCAACCAAGCCCTAATTCTCATCTCAAGTTCAGACTTCCAGGTTGAAGTGGAGGGCACTATCAAGAAAACTTTTAGGAATACTTGGGTAGGAATTGTGATTGTTTTCTTTCTTAAGCTTCTCTAGTCCAGGTGCCCTTATGCTCTGACATCTTCCCTTTTTTTGTCACTGAACATATTCTGAAAAATCATGTTAGGTGTCAAAAATGCCAGGTCATTTGTATTGAAATGGCTGTTACAGAAAGATTTGTGCAGACAACAGTTCTCAAAGAATTGTTCTTTTTCTTGCAAGTTTTGATCAGCAGCATGCTCTTAAATCCTAACTCAGCATTTGAGTTACTTCTCTGTCAATTGGCGTGAAGCAGTCCATACTTGCAGACTTTTCTAGTGAAGCCTTATTATTTGCAAAATTGGATATTAGTTCTTTATGTGATATCCAGTTCATATGTGAAGTGTTTAGTCTTTAAGGCTTTAAAGACTTGCTTTTTCATAGAAGGATTAAGTTGAAATTTTAAAATAAGTCGTAGTTTCAGGATGAAAGATACAGGATTTTCTGAAATGGCCTGCCCTCATTTGTACACTGAAAGATTTTTTTCTTTAACCTCCTTTATACCTGTCGTTGACTGTATTTATTCTTGCCATCTTTTCTTTAAAATACAGATGGTAAAAAATGTTGTATGAGCTCATATGAGAAATTTTCTGAATGCCCCTTTTATAGTCTTTATTGAGCAGGTTTATGTCATGGGCTGACCTTGGTCAGATTCTAGGCACCCACTAAAGTTGCTCTGAGCTGGGAGAGGTCACACAGGCAAAACAGACTCAATGTGGGGTTAATACTAAAATTTATTACTAACAGAATAAGATCTAAAGAGTGAGAAATAAAACAGTCTTAAACACACTTTCCACCCACCCCTCCTTTCTTCCATGTTCTCCCTCCTTCCCCCTCAGCAGTGCAGGGGACAAGTCCACCCCTCAGGCAACAGGTCTTCCAGATCTGCTGTCCCATAGGTCACCCTTCCATGGGCTGCAGGGGGACAGCCTGCTTCACCATGGTCCTCACCACAGGTTACGGGGGGGCCACAGCTCTGAGTCCTTCCCCTGCTCCATGGGGTCCCTCCCACGGGTAACAGTCCTTGATGGACCTCTCCAACGTGGGTCCACCCCCCAGGCAGCAGTTCTTCCATATCTACTGTCCCGAGGGTCACTTCTCCATCCTTCCTAGGATGCAGTCCCTCATAGGGTGAGCTGTACTGATATGGATCCCCCACAGGGCCATGAGTCCTACCCGGGAATAACCTGCTCCAGCGTGGATTTTCCTCTCCACAGGCCACAAGTCTCTTGAAGGACTCCGCTCCATCCTGGGCCTTCTGCAGGGGATAATGGCCTTCTTCCATGCATCCATCTGCTCCAGCATGGGCTCGGCTGCACCGTGGCAGGCCGCCCTGGCCCGGCTTGACTCGGCCGGGGGAAAGGGAGGGTAGTGCCTGCCGGCAGGGGCCACTCTGCCGCCCTGGCCTAGCCTGTGGGGCAACACCCTCCACCACCACCTCCACAGCGAGGGAGGTGGTGGGGCCTCCTGGGAGCTTCAGTCAGCTCTTCCCTGGCTGAAAAAAATTCTTCTGCCCAGCAAACTTGTTTTAAATATGTTATCACAGAGGCATGATTATTGGCTCTCCCTTGGCCAGCAGCAGGAAGTCCCTCCTGTAGCCAGCTATCATTGGCTTCATTGGGGGGAAACTTCTGGCAGCTTCTAACTGAAGCCCCCTATGTAGCCCCCCTCGCTACCAAAAAACCCAGCCACCTCAACCCACAACAGTTTACTGGAAAGAAGAGGTGTAGGTGAGTAGTACCAGGCACTAAATTTCAAGGTGAGAACCAGAACATACTCAGCTGACGCCATATTTCTTTCTCTCACTTTCATATCACAAACTAGTATTTTATTTTTGAGATGCCTGTGCCTTCCCATTGAGCTATCAGTGTAGATTTTGTCTTGAGGTATTACAGATACTTTAGAACCTGATAAAACAAGGGTTGGCCTATCTTAACAAAAGCTAGAAAAAATGTCTTGGCAGAGTTACAATCTTCCTGTACTAAAAGAATATATAGCAAGACCTAGTGGCGCACTCTTCTCCCAGGCCCTCGGCCCTGGCTGTCCATGCCACTGTCCCTTCAGTCCATGCCAGATTAAGTGCATGCCCAGACAATTGGTGCTCTTAGGCTTGCCACCTCACTGCAGCTTTATAGGGTTTCAGGCCTTAATGTGTTGGTTTGACATGCAAAACCACCCTAAGAGGTGTTAAGTTTACCCTTTAGAGTTTGGTTTAGGGAAAAATTCCAGTTCCATGACTCTTTAATCAGAGTTAGAGTTGCATCCTTCTACCAGTCTGCTGATATCAAGGCATTACACAAAGATCTGAGATAAAAAACCTTAAAATTAGTCCCTACGTGCTAGATGGTCTGAGACTGGTCTGGACTAAAGAGCTGATTTCTGCTCTATGAAATACCCTCCTACACTTGCTGCAAAATATCTGCACAGGTTTAAGCCCTTAAGAGTTACAGTAATAAAACCCCCTTATTTTCTAGGGGTGCTTCATATTGATATCCTCAGTTACTCTGACTTTGCAGAAGTCTGTTTCCCTGGTTTTTGATTTCATTGAACTTTTTCAACAGTGCACACACTGTCAAAAGTCCAGGTAGTTGTTTTTGGTGAAATAAAACGTGAAGATAACTTCAAAGTTAATGTTGATGTCCATTTGCTTCTCATGTCCTGCTCCTTTTTTGCTAACCAGAATTTAAACTTTTAAAATAAATAAATAAAAATCACTTTGTGAAGGTCCAGAGTGTGAGGAAAGGGAGTTCAGCTTTCTTTCCCAACACAGTGTTATTCTAGTTCTGGCTTGCTCAGCTGAGCTGCAGCTGATGCCAGTTTGAAGCACTATGGTGATATTTTTTGAGGGGGGTCAAGGTGGACCCAGAGGCATCAGGCAGTTCCCTCCTGACAGCTGGGAGGAGGGAAAGAAAATAGGGGACATGAAATTTCTTACCTCTCTTTAGACTGTGGCTTTGCAAGTTAGCAGGAGTTAGAAGTGAGACTGTCTCCTGGATCCTTCAGCTCCGCAGCTCAGTATGAAACACTTTAGAGCTTTCCAGGATTGGTGAATTGTGTGGAAGTGACAGCCTGTCACCAATGACCCCCCCTGCTCCCAGCTGCCCAGCGGCCTTGTCTTCTGCACTGTTCACACCAGTTCTGCTGAGGTGTGTAGTTGGTTTGTGCACCTGCCCTCGCCCTGTCCTGCTGCTGAACTGCAAAACTGCAGACCTGCCACCAGACGAAGCAGTCCGTAGAGACCCTGGCCACAGATCTTACCTTATACAGGACTCTGCTTTATCAAGTGTTTTCTTTCTGAAATTATGCCCTCTTTTTGTACTTAGGCTCCACCTTTAACACTAACCACATGTTTCCTTGCCCCATTCTTAATATCTCCATGTGTTTGCAGGTGCTTGTTACAATCTATGCAGACTATATTGCACCTTTGTTTGATAAATTCATTCCACTTCCGGAGGGAGAGCTCAAGCAACAAATTGAAACAATGGCAAAGAGCATTGACTTCCCGTTGACTAAGGTGTATGTTGTTGAAGGTGAGATTTATTCTTTTTTAAAAAAAACAGACTTTATAATTTTGAATTTGTGGGTTTTTTTAGTTTTGATTGTGGATGCTGTAGTAGGGCAGTTGCTTGCATTGTTCAGATACTGCAGTAGTTGTCAATGTCTGTAGCATTTTCCTGGTTTTTGCCCTGAGGTCAGAAAAGTGAAGCTGAATGTACAGCCTGAACTCAGCCTCTGGTTGGAAGCATTGACCTGGCTCTTGTAGAATGGAAATACATGGCTCAGTCAGGAATGGAAGCAGGAAAGTAGTCAAGATTACAGTTTTAGAACTGTAAAACAAGGGAAGACCTTTTTTTCCTAGTCTCAGTTTAGCATTAATCGTCTCAAAGTCCTTGGTGAAACAGTTGAAAAAGTCTTGAAAGTTAAAAATGCCTATTTCTTCCACAATTGTTCACAGGTATGGTTTCTTATGGTGTGGCTGGATGGACTTACACCTCTGACTTGAGACTAATTTTTTTCACTTTCTAGTACTGAATTTCTTATCTTTTTTTCTTAGGTCATGGAATATGGAATGTGCCAGCTGCCATGTCACTTCCTCTCTGCTTCCATGTTCATGGAGCATTTTACTATCTGACATTTCCAGTATTACTCATTTTGCTCCTGTCTGAACTTGATTTCAGGGGTTTTCCAAATTTTGTTTTGGTTTTGTGCTCCACCTGTGAGGCTCAGATGTGTTTTTTACTGACTTGGTGAAACCCGTATGAGATGGCATAAAGAGCTAAAATGGTAGAGTTTTGCAGTCAGAGAGGCTGGTGAAGGCTTTATCTAGCCAGGAAGCTGTGATTTTCCAAACTTCGGGCTGGTCAAATCCTGCTGATGCTCTGCCTCAGTGCTGCTGGATACACTTGGGGCACAGGAAACTCTTCTCTTTTCAGGCAAAGTTGAAGCTTTTCAAGGTTGAGAGTCAGTGCAGAGGTTTTCTTAAATGTACTGCTGGTTCTGTCCCAGCTTTTAGCCATGGTGAAAGTCCTGTGAGCCAGTTGTTGGTACTGCAGCCCCTGTGCAGTGTGCTTCTCTGGGATGTCTGCTTTAGTGGCAGGGAGGCTGCCGAAACTCCAACCCCCTCCCTGGTTTTTTTTGTATAGCATCCTTAAGAGCAATGAGCCAGCACCATTCCTTTCTGACATGGGGGACTGGATTTGTGAACATCTTTTTGCCAGTGTTTTTCTGAACTCTGTCTTGGCTCTTCACACTCTGGAACTGACTTCTTGGTAGCATGCCCAACCAAGTCCTGTAATCTCAGGGTTCATTCTGTAAGAGGGAGATTACAAAGGTTCCTTCTCTACCAACACTTAGTGGAGAATGAAGTTTTTTATGATACGCAGGTGAAAGGAAACATTGCTACCCTCTGGCTGTTCTGATTTCTTCACTGAGAAGGGACTGGTTACTGAGGGTTCATACTCTGACCAGTCTCTTCCTCTGTCAATCTGTATTGGTTCGGTGCTGAAGGTCACCATGACCATCCCACAGGTTGGCTTCCAGTGGAACAGTGGATGTTTTGTTCTCTAAGGGATTTATGGAGCTCATACATTTATAGTGTATCTTATCTTTTGCTGCAAAAAAACCCCACCTGTGCTCTCATAGAGACATCTTTCAGTCCTGATGTTGCAACAGCTTCTTTCCATAGTCAAAAAAAAGCTTTTTAATCAGCTGAAACCATGGACATTCCATGGAAAGAGATGAGTTTCTTGGCCTCAGATGTTTTGATGGTAGAAACAGTCCATGATTGACCTGATCTAGATAAAGGTAGCTGTAAAAAATGACCTATTTCAAACAAAAATAATATTACCTGTAGTTCATCTCTTCATCTTCTCCTTATCTGTTTCTAAAATCTTCATCTTTATCTGTTTCCAATCATCTTTGCTGGCACATTCTAAATTATTTAGCACAGGTTCTTTGCCAGGAGGGAACGTCAATGCAGAATGCTCTTTCCAGTCTAAATCTGAAATTGCAATAGAATTTGCTTTTCTTCTTGGACATTAGATCTTCATGACTGCTCTTACACTTTTAGTGCCTTTTGTGTTACATTTCTCTATTGGAGTCATCATTACTTAGATTTTAAAATATGCTTCTGTCTGCAAACTGATTTGCCTGAGTTTGTGTACTGTTCATTTGGGGACTTTGAGAATTCCTTTGGAGGAGTCTGGTCTGTGTCATGCTGCACAGGCTTTGGTGCAGGGGATTATTCAGGTCATGATCTTTAATGTAAATTTTCCCCATCAGGTTCGAAGCGTTCTTCTCATAGCAATGCTTATTTCTATGGATTCTTCAAGAATAAGCGGATAGTGCTCTTTGACACCCTCTTGGAAGACTATTCTGCATTGAACAAAGAACCAGCAGAAGGAGAAGATGGTGAGAATGAAGAAACAAAGTCTAAAACCAAAGTGAGTTTGTTTTTCATCTTGTTATTTACATTAACTTCTTGGTGAGATTCCCTTGTGCTTTCTAATGTATTTTAAAGGTTCTGAGTGAGTTGCTAAAAACCAAACTCTAATGATTTCAACACCAAAATATTCCTGGTTTGCTAATTGGAATTTTTGGGGCTGTTGGGGCATCAGAGAGACTGTAAAATCCATAGAGGCTTTAGCAAAACATGTAAAAACTAGACCTTCCACATAATTGTTTGAATAAAGGACCTGTTTAGGGTTTTAGTTCATGTTCCCTCTCTTGGAACTGCCGCACTAAAGCTTCCTTTTGCAGGAAATGCTTTTAATTCTCAGTGTGTCGTTTGTGTGCTTTTTACTGCACGCAGAATTTTTGGTGCAGGAGGAACGCACGTGAGCACACAAAGACAGATTCTACATGTGCATCCTCTCCCACCCTGATCAAGAACAGAATGGTGGCCTGGCATTGGCCTCTCCATCAGGAGCCTGCTCTAACAGCTGGTGTGACCTCAGGAGAGTATGGGGATGGTTAAAGCTGATGGAATACTTTCTGAAGAACCTGAAGGAGTAATTCTGAGAAAAACAAATGACTTGTGCAGCTAAGGTTAGGCCAATGTCTAGATTATTGCTCAGACCAGCTTCTGTTTCTTGACACCATGTTGTTGGTGGAATTCTCCTTGTCCAGGATTTGGTTTGGCAAAAACTGCAGAAATGGGTGATGAGAGGAGGGGATTTTGAGCTCACCTGGTCTAGTTATAATGACTCATTTTTTCCATTTCAACAGGTTCTTCAGCCCTTGTGCTTGTTTTTGACTTCCTGATGTACCTGCAAAGGTGCAGATGTCCTTCCTAATGATAGCTTTAAGGCATTTCATAGGGTTTTTTGACTAGGGCAGGGATGTTGTCATTCCTTTTTAAAGGAACACTGGTGCCTTGGGAGGAAGGCCACATGTTGAGTGTTGAAGGAAGTAGGGAGAGGGCTTTGCTCTCAGTTCTCTCTGAAAGTCTGCAGCTCTGAATGCCTGCCTCCATTGTACTGCTTTTCTTGAGTAAAGAAACAGGATGAAATCAGGGGATGGTAGGAGAGAGTTTGGAAGGCAAATCTTCCAGTGTTCTTCCAGGTTTTCATCAACATATCTGCATACATTGAAATAAGAGACCACCACCTCATGGTAGAAAACTTCCTGAACTTAAAAGGTTATATTTTTGTAAGTATCTTCATGAAAAAGGCTCAATAAGAAATTATATATGTGTACCTGCTATTAGAAGGGAATGGCCTGATCTAGGGACACTTAAGTGATCAAGTTAAAAACAAACAAGTAAGAAATTTATTCAGTGGTGTTCAGTCATAGCTGATATTACTTCTGCTTTGTTATTCCCTCAGAATAAGAAACAAGGATGTAAAAATGAAGAAGTTCTAGCTGTACTTGGTCATGAATTGGGTCACTGGAAACTAGGTCACACTGTCAAAAATATTATTATCAGCCAGGTAAGTTATTTAAACTGGGGTGTTTTCTGGAGTATTTTGTAGTTATTGCTGTTTCCAAATGCCTGCTCGCTTCCAGATTTGTAAGTGTACATTCAGGTGTACACTGATATGCTCTGTGACAGAAAGTTGGTCTGGTTTTTTTTTCCTTGCTCTACAGTGAATATGCACTCACCTTTCTGTCCCCTCCTTGCTTCATCTGATTGGTAGGAAGCTTCTCAGAAAGCATGTCTGCTGCCATTTTAATTCATCTGTGCAGCCTTCTGAAGTTGTGTTGTGGTTTAGGAATGGTACTCCCCAATCCAGTGCCCCCACCGACATTTTCCAAACCACACACAGCTCTCTGTCACTCCCTTGTTTTTCCTCTCCTCCTTCCCGCTGCTTCGGGATTGCAGAGGAGATTTGGAAGCACAAAAGGCAAAGATCAAAGGTTGAGATAAGAACAATTTATTGAAACAGCAATGAGATAAGAAAAGGAACAGTAACCAACAATACTAATGAGAGAGGATACAAGAAAAGAAAGAATTCACACAGAAGAAAAACCCAAAACAATAGTAGACAATACTGGGCCCCTCCCTCGCCAGGTTCTCTTGACTAAAAGAAACCCCTTCTCCTCAGAAGAGTCTTCCTTCCCCCCATCTCCAGCTGCAATGATGTGAGGTGGTATAGAATAACCTCTGAGTCCTAGCCGTGCCCCTTCCTACCTACCGTAAAAATTAACCCTTTCCTGGATGATACCAGGACAAGTTGGGACACATTTTTTTTGCTCTGTAATACTTGTCTGTTTGAATCTCAGGGCCTTCTCTGAAGTTCTGTTTCCATCCCTGTGCTAAGGATAGGTTTAGATGTGTATTGACTCCCAGCCTGAGATTTTTAGGTGTTTGTCTTTACCTCTGAGAAAGCTTCACGTGTCTGAGAGCTTCTGTCAGCCTCGTTCCTTGTAAAGCTGAGAAGGAATGTGATTGAGGATTAGGAAATCTGACACAAGAGGGCATTCTTATTTATATTGTATTCTCATACCTTGTGCATTAATTATTGATAAATAACTTTATTGTGCCACTCTTGGTGCTTGCCAAAATGGGGGTGAACAATGAAGTAATCTCCATAGAGATATGTAATTGCTTTGGTGTAGATCTGTGTTGTTCCAGGTATCACTCAGCCTTCTTTTCTCCAAGTTCTCAGCCTTTTCTGTTTTGTTTCTCTTAGCTGCCCTCCAGGCACCTTCTGTAAATTCCATCATATCTTTCTTGAGATGCGTGCACCATTCCAGGAGTGCTATTCTGTTCTTTTTCTAAGGTTATTCACAAGCTTTTCAGGCTATAAACATCACAATTAAACTCCCGTTTATGCAAATCTCTCTGTTTTCGCATTGGTATTTTCTTACCTGTGCAGCTGAACATTTCAGTGAGGCTCTTCTTGCTTTCTTTAAGGTGATTACCTTCCAACTTCTGACATCAGCACTGATCCCTGCTACCAACTGTTACAGTAATTTTGCCACATTCCTAACTCATGTAATTTGTCTTTGGATCCACTTTCTAGATACTACTATTTTGCTGTAATAGGTGGACTTTATCCTCACTTTCAGAAATTTGTCACAAATTCTTCTGCGATGTCTTACACTTTTTCTGTATTGTTTGCTGTCTGTCACAACCATCCCTCTTTTCTGTTCCCTGTGTTTCAATAACAAAAAGTATTCTTTTCACATTGCTGTAAAAAGACCAAACAGCCACTTGGATAGATTGAAAAGGTACCGACTGCCCTCTCTGGAAAACTTGGTAAGGCATGGTCCTGCCGCTTGGCTCTGAAAAGCCAGGCAAACTGTACACAGTGCTGCATGGCTTAGATGGAAGCGGAGATTGTTTCCAGGAAAGGAAGTGCAACACAGCACAGACACATTTTGTTTACCTTTAAACTTTTAGAACCTATGCTTAATTCCAAGGAGATGGGTTCTATCTTCTACTCCCTCCTCACTTGTCTTCTTATCTTTTCATCTTCCTTCATTACTTAGCCTACTTTTTTGCTCTCTGACTGAAAATAATGGTTCTTTATTGCATGCATTTTCAGAAAGTAGGTAAAGACCAGCTGTTTGTTCCTCTTTGTATATTACTTCAAAAGTCATTTACAGTAGCATTCCTATGCAAATCTGTAATGTGATATTATGTAGTGTTTAGACTCATCTTAATCAAGAATGTTGTTTCCTTTCTCTAGATGAATTCCTTCCTCTGCTTCTTCTTGTTTGCTGTGCTAATTGGTCGAAAAGAACTCTTTACTGCATTTGGTTTCTATGACACCCAGCCTACCCTGATAGGCTTGATGATTATTTTCCAGTTCATTTTTTCACCTTACAATGAGGTAAATTGTTTTCAAGACATAAATGCTGAAGTATCATCTTATTTAAATAATGATTTTGTTTTGACTGGGAAAGTTTGAAGCTTCTAGCGGCCGTATTGGGTGTCTCATTTTAATAATCAGGGCTAGTGCTACATGTTGAGTAAGACTCTTGGTTTAAGGTGTGGCGTGGATAAACCTTAGTGAGATCATTCTAAAGCCACAGCAATGTGTGGGATGTGGAAAGGTAGATATAGAAGTATTTACTGTAAGGAATTTGCAGATAGCTGAATTTTAAAATAATTTTTAATACATTTCTCTCCACAGGTTCTCTCATTTTGTTTGACTGTATTAAGCCGACGGTTTGAGTTTCAAGCAGATGCATTTGCCAAGGAACTTGGGAAGGCTAAAGACCTATATTCTGCTTTGATCAAGCTAAACAAAGATAATTTAGGTTTCCCTGTTTCTGACTGGATCTTTTCAATGTGGCATTACTCCCACCCACCCCTTTTAGAAAGACTTCAGGCCTTGAAAGATGCAAAGCAAGAGTAACAGGAATCATTGCTGGTTCAGAGACACTGCTTCCATCTCAGAAGCAAAGTTCAGAGCTGCTTTTTAATTTTTTTTTAAAAATTGATAATGCCAATTAAGTGCACTGTTAACAGCACCACAGATCTGAGAATCCTGAAACAGGTGTTAAATTATAAATTACTTCTTTTTAACAAAAACAAAACTGTGGAACTTAATTTAGAAAAAGTACTGGGTGATGACCTTTCCCCTCCTCCCCAATGACTTTTATTCAAAGTATAGACTTTTAAAGGGAGGAAAACAAGCATAAACTTCGAAGCACCTTTTTCTTCAGTTTGTGTATGCCTTGAAAATTGCTTTTGATCCTCTTTCCATTCTCTGCGTTCTGTGAACCTTCCCGGTCTTACTCTCTTCACAGTGAAGAGGCTTTGGGTGACTTGATTTCCTGTAAAATGATACCTGTACTCGCCAGTCAGTGTGTTGTGTTTTAAAAAGCTGAATGCAACAGCAGCCTTTCTCCTGGATTCATGTTTGTCATAATGAAAAATGCTACATAATAAAACCTTTCTCTGAAGTGTGGGAAGAAGGATGAATTACAACTGAGGAAATGTACCGTGGCTTCCTTGAAAATGAGCACTAGTTGGTATTTAGTAGCATTATAGTGGGATTAGGCTGCTCCTCTTCCCCACCGTGCTGCTGGGGGTGTGGAAGGATGTTACAGGAATGGCATACACATGTTAGAGAAAGATACTAATTCTCTCTTGTTCTCTCTTTTGCTTGCAAGTGGGATGGTTAACAGCTTTCCCACACCTCAGGTCCTCCATTTTGGTTCTTCTTTGCCTAGATTTTTTGTGTATATGGAAGTGTCCAGTTGCTCAGCAAGTGTATCAGAGCCAAGCTTTCATCCTGAGAGGGTTTGTCATCCACTCCATGGAGGGTTTTCCATTAATATGAATCCAGTTCAAATAGCAGTGCTGGAATATTTGTTCTTCATCGTTGTTCTTATATATAAAAATTGTTCTTATATATATAAAAAAGCCCAGGAAACAGTTTGCCCACATCAATTAGTGAAGAATGAAGTGAGTAATTGTGGAAATGGCTTCGGCATTGATTATTTCAGACTTTCCTGATGAAAGATGCAATTAAATTTACTTTTGTTGAAATAAAGATAAAAGTTAAATATAAGTTTGCATGTGCATACAAATGTTTTGGACCAGCCTGAATGCACATACTTCATATAAAAATTAGGTTTTCTATCTGCAGTAAATTAAAAAGTTTTGCTCAGCTCTGTACAGAGGTCATCAAAGCAAATTGCTGTTGTTTCAGATGTCAGAGTATTCTTAGATCCTTTATTGATAGCTTTGTTTCCTTTTCTGATCATAAGGAAAAATGCCTTTATAAGATGATGGCCATGATGATGTCTCAGATGCAACAAGATGTTGCTGCAAGTCCTTTGTATGCCTTATTCTAATTGTGTTTATACCCCAGCAAATACAGAGCTAAAGTATAAATATGGATTTAGGATTTGGTTTTACAAATATGGAAAGCCTATATTTGTCATGTTAACTGCATTTAATAAATGGCCCTCAAAAATAAAAGGATTAACTTGAATCTGTCAATTCAGAAGAATAAATGTGTCAAGTTTTGAATGAGATGTTGGCTGGTCTAAAGCTATGGAAAACATGTTAAATGTGCTCTGAGAAAACCATTTGCCTCATCCATTAGGTAAAAATTATACACAAAAATTAATTTTGTGGCTATTTCAGAAATTTGGCTAAACACAAATAAAAGGGAGACTAAAATGGGTAGGTGAAGGAAATATCAGTACCTATGGAAGCATGAAAAACTTAGCTTACAGGCAAAGATAGCATTCTTGCAGCAATTGCCTGTTACTTCCTTTTCTTCCCTGTCACTATTTGGAGTTGATCTCTGCAGTTCTTGTAGCTGGATTTCATATCTACCTCCTGAACAAGAGTTTGGGTTGGTTCCATTCTGCTCCAGTCACTTCTCAGCACTGGAACTGTCAGTGTGTGCTGCTGACCTTCTGCCTGCTCACCTTACTGCTGGGCAGACATCTGGAACACATCATCTACACCTTGCAGACATTCTACAGCCTCTAGTTGCTTCCTGGCTTCCTGAGAATGGTTGAAATCACACCTGAATCTTCCTGTGCAGCTTTTGCCTTCCCGGGTACATCAATCCTCCTATAGTGTCTACACAGCCATGTGATCAGCCAATACAAACCAGCTTCATGACAAGGTAGGTCTGCTTGGACCAGCCACTATTCCTTCCAAGGAATGACCAGTTTTAAGGAGAGAGGCAAGAAAATTACCTGTTATCTTTAGCAAACCAAGAGCAGAACATCTCTGGCAGTACTCTCCTCAAAGGCATCTGTGGGGCTGCTGGGCATTGATCAGCAGTGTCCTGCCCAAAGGTTGGAGATCCAGTTTCCCATTCCCACCTCACCAGCGTTTTCTACTTGTTTAAGTAGAAACTTGGGAGAGGACATGGTGAGGAAAATTCTCAGACCTCAGAAGGTGACAGGAAGACTAAAATTTGAATGCTTTGTGGATGTGAAGCTTGGTAGGTCTTGGCAATGTGTGCTGGCAGCCCAGAAACCCCCCGTGTTCTGGGCTGATCCCCAGCAGCCCGGGCAGCAGAGCAAGGGAGGGAATTCTGCCCCTCTGCTCTGCTCAGGTGAGACCTCACCTGCAGTGCTGCCTCCAGCTCTTGGGTCGCCAATATAAGACACGGACCTGCTGGAACGAGTCTGGAGGAGAGCACAGAGATGGCTGGAGCCCCTCTGCTCTGGAGCCAGGCTGGGAGAGCTGGGAGTGTTCAACCTGGAGAAAAGGCAGCTCTGGAGAGACCTTAGAGCCCCTTCCAGTCCCTAAAGGGGCTCCAGGAGAGCTGAAGAGGGACTTGGGATGAGGGCCTGGAGTGACAGGACAAGGGGAAATGGCTTTAAGCTGAAGGAAGGTAGATTTAGATCAGATATTAAGAAGAAATTCTTTAGTGGGGCTCAACTGGCACAGGTTTCCCAGTGAAGGTGTGGCTGCCCCATCCCTTGAAGTGTTCAAGGCCAGACTGGATGGGGCTTGGAGGAACCTGGTCTAGTGGAAGGTGTTCCTGCCCATGCTTTAAGATGAGCTTCCCTGCCGACCCAAACCAGTCTATAATTCTATGATGAAACAGGCACAAACGTCTCCCTTTCAACTGTCTTGACGTGTTTCAAGGGCCTCCATGTGTTCACACAGGACTGCTGTGGCCGCAGGGCTCCTTGCTGCTCTCAGCCGCCAGGAGGTCCTGCTGCTGTGTGCAGGCAGGGGAGCGGTGGGGGAGCTGCGTGTGCGGGGCGGGGTGTGCAGGAGCGCTGAGGGCCCGCTGAGGGCCCGCTGAGGGCCCGCAGAGGGGGGGTGACGCTGCGCGGGCCGCAGGCGGCGCTGTGCGCGCGAGGCCCGGATGTGACGTGTAGGGCGGGCGTTGCCAGGCGGTCCTTTGTGCGGCGCGCGGCGCAGCCCTTTGTGCGGTCGGGACGATGCTTGCGGCGGGCGGCAAGAAGGGCGCGGAGGCGGCGGCGGGCGGCGAGGCCGGGCCGGAGGCGCCGGTGCCCCCGCCCGCCGCCGCGGGGGCTCTGGGCTCCTCTTCCGATAGCGGCGGGGCTGCGGAGCGCACGCCCCGCAAGAAGGAGCCTCCGCGGGCCTCGCCCCCGGGCGGTGTGTCCGAGCCGTCGGCCGCCGGGGCCGCCCCTGCGCCCGGCGGCGAAACCACCGGCATCGCCGAGACCCCCGAGGGCCGCAGGACCAGCCGCCGCAAGCGGGCTAAAGTAGGTCTGGGGTGCTCCGGCTACGGGCCCTGCTGGTGCAGAGCCGCGACCGGAGGCGGGGCTCGGCCCTGCTCGGGGTAGCGCTGCCCCTGGGACCGGGTCCGGCGCGGCTGAGCACGGGCCCGGGCGCTGCCGGCGGGGGCGGGCCTGTGCCCGAGAGGGTTCGGGGGCGTGAGTTCGAAGGATAAACACACGGGCGCGCAAGAAGGCAGTGTGGGTCAAGATCCCGTGGTGTCCCAGCTCTTCGTGGACTATGGCGTGACACGGTGCATGTCACAAAGGAGAGCATTCTGCAGCAGCCCAGGAACTTTTTGGGGTTCCCGATCGGATACCGAGCAGTAAAAATACTTCAAGTCCCTGACAGTGCATCGGAATGCTCATGAGCTTCATTTCATCAGTGCATTCTTGTCGCTGGAGTATAGAGGTGCAGATTCTCTTGAGGCTCATGTTCATGGGCCTGTGCTGATTTTGCAAGGTTGTGAAGGTGATGGCCACGCTCAGTCCACTGTTCCTCACCTTCCCTCTATTGGCTTTGGTGAGCTGAGTCAATGCTGTGTTAAGGGTGAGACTTAGCACTGAAATCTAAAGGCCATAAAGAGTCTCCAGTAATTTGGGTCTGTAACATGTAATTCTCATCTATTGTTCTGAACGTATGAGAACGTTATCTTCTTTTTGTGAAACTTTTTCTTCGAAACCTTGTCTCAGAAGATATTGAACATCTTGGCTGTGCCCACAGCTGGGGTGTTTGGCTGGGAAGCTGAAATTACTTTTCGGAACTGTTTTGTCCTGTGGCTGTGGCATTGAATGTCTAGCTTTTCAGAGCCATTGTGTGATGTGATAGCTGGTCATTTGCATACAGGAGCTGCTGGGTAGGTCAGTCTGGTGCATCTTTTAAACTGAAAGAAGGTAGATGTAGATTGGACATAAGGAAGATATTTTTTACTGTGGGGGTGGTGTTGGGCAGAGAAGCTGTGGCTGCCCTATCCCTGGAAGTGTTCAAGGCCAGGTTGGACGGGGCCTGAAGCAACCTGGTCTAGTGAAAGGTGTCCTTGCACATGGCAGGGGGGTTGGAATGAGATGTTTTGAAGGTCCCTTCCATCCCAAACCATTCTGTGATTCTGTGATCTTCAGAAGCAGCATTCCTGCTTTATAGTGGTCTGTTAACAAGTAGGAATTATTGCTCTGTGTGGGTTATGTGTTGATGATGTTTCTCTGCACTGACAGTACTTATCTGCAAAGGGTTGTTCATCTCTTATGACACCCTCTGTCCCCATGAGCACTTCAGCCCAGCACGAGATTGCCTTACTGTGAATGTTTGTGGGGTGAATTTAGTTGGGGGGGTACCCAGGTTAAAAATAAACCTAGGGAAAAGCTTAGGTTTTTTATTGGACTCGATTGTTCTTGGAAAGCTCTGTGAACTCAGGGGGAATAGGAGAGTTCTGAGGGCACACGTGGCTTCAAATACGGTGGTAATGTACGGTCGTGCTGGAGGGTCACTGTAACTTGCTTCAGAGTGGGAGTTCGCAGAATGTCCTGGTGGTGCAACATTCGCTCAACAGTGGGAAAAACTAAATATGCTGGAGATTGTGGAATGCAAATATTTAAAAGAGAGCAGATCGTGGTGTGTGTTAGTGTTTTACTGAATCCAGGATTTCCTATACAGAGGCTTCCCAGTGAAACACAGTTGTGTTTTGAATTGGTGCCTGTTACTGCCGTTTCTTAATGATTGAACTTGAGCTATGAAAGATTTTTTGTTCTTTTAATGAGAAATGCAGAGTTGCTTTTGTTATTTCATGGTGAAAGCTGACCTGTCAGATGTTGGAGGGTCACTAGCTGCTTTCTTTTTATTTTTCCCATGGCTGCATGTCGAGAAGCGCTTTTTTCCTTTCCAGTAGATAGGGCTATTCAATAGCATTGTACAAAGCTTTCTTACTTTGGAATTCGTTTTATTAAACAGTAAGAGATGCATCCCTTCCAGGCTATTCTTGAGGTTTCCGTATTCCTTTAGGTTGGAGCAGCGTCTTTTTGGCTGGTAATATTATTTATTTTTACTGGAAAACAGTACAAAACATACATGGCAATAAAGATGGGTGGGAGCAGGGCATCGTTCTGGTGTTAAGCCACTAGTGTGACTGTCCTGGAAAGGAGGCAGCTGTGAGCCTCTGTACCAGGACAAGATTCCCAGGAGACTGTACGGGACACAGATGGGATTTCCTCAGGAAGTCTTATGTATGGTTCTGATCACCCATGGAACGTAGGGACACAGAGGCAACTTCTTATCCCCAGGTTTGACAGGGACATGAAGGAAGGAAAGAAAACTAGATGGGGTTAAATGATGATACAACAAATACACGTAAAGTGGGCTTCATATGAGTAGAAAGCTCCCACTATTGGGTGCTGGAGACACTTTTTTTAGGTGGAGGTGAAAACATGGGGAACTTGTTAAGCTTTGTTGCATTTTATAACATGGTATCTGTAATAAGACTGCATAAGGTAACACAAGCCTTCTCTTTGAGCTGTAAGCAATTTTGTTATTTGCAATGTTCATTTTTGTAGTCCAGCTTACAGACATCTTCAGTGCGTTTATTCTCTGTTGTGCTTTTTACAGGTGGAGTATAGAGAAATGGATGAGAGTCTTGCAAACCTGTCAGAAGATGAGTATTACTCTGAAGAAGAGAGAAATGCTAAAGCTGAGAAAGAGAAAAAACTACCCCCACCACCTCCACCAGCTCCTGCAGAAGAAGAGAATGAAAGTGAGCCGGAGGAGCCATCTGGTGAGTAAAGAAAGACCTCTTTTGACACTACTTACCTAGTTTATTAACAGAAATGTAGCAGGGCCAGGTGTGGCATCATGAATTCCATGTGTGGGTTTGATCTGGTTTCAAATTATTCTACAGTGTTTTATTTACTTGCCCCATTCTCCTGAGGGGAAAAACTCAGAAGAGCAGCCTGAAAAAGTTGAGAATATGCATGAATCTAATTCCAAATGAAGCCAGACTTCTCGTGCTAGATTCTCATGATCCTTACTGACTTGTCTTTGGAAACTTATTGACCAGAGTAGCCTCTTTGGCTCTCTGCTGCCACACCTGTTCATGTAGCAACATTCACTTACTCCTCTGAGAGAGAAAAGGTTGAGTTTATGGGGGGAGATTCTGTGCAGAAGAACGAATTTAATATACTGTGATTCCTGTAGCTTTAAACTGTGGCTCTAATCTTAAGTTCTGGTTGAATACTGTTCGCTTAAACTTCAGTGTTTTCCTCATTATCTTTGACAGAGCTTCATTTTACAATGAAAAGTTTCTTAGACAGGAGGCAGCTTTCAAAATCTGTGGTAGTAGTAGTACCCTATCCTTTACCTCTGTTGTGTTTACAGTTCCCATCATTAGCGAGGTCTAGTGGTGGGGCATCACTCAGGTGTCTACAAGATGGTGCTTTTACAAAGTTCAGAGTCCAAGATTTTATGAGATAAAATGTGTACTAGTTGTTTTGGATAAGAGCTGAAGTCTAGTAGTAGTTGAATCTTTGCTGATTCATCACCTGTGTGAATTACTGCTAGTCTTCAGTTGCACTCCCTTAATTTTCTTTTTATCTGGCAGGTTTGAGAATGTAGGCAACAGGACTGATGTCAGCTTGGGGATACCTACCTTTAGTTGCAGAAAAATTATTAAAAGCCACAGTTGTGTTTTATCTCTTAGGATTTTCCCTTGTAACCTTTCCTTGTTGCAGCTGTTGGCTCCTGCCTTGATACAAGAATACTGTAGCTGATATGCTTGACTAAAATATTTGCAATGATAAAAAACCTCCTCCCTCAGTTGTAGCTGATGTATCAAAAATGGAATTTTAATAGATGTAATTAAGCAAGTATCTTAAGTTTACTATTTAGTTTTGCTTAGACCTTGTGTTTAATCATTGAGACCTAATATTAATACATTTTTTATTTCTCTCAGATTCCATTTTATGCTTCTAAGAATGATTATTGAAATCAGTTTGAGGCATAATCGGTGAAGTACAGTGAATCAGGTTTTATCCCATGAAGGAAGAAATGTGGAAGATAAGCAGTGATGAATCATGCCATTCTATACACACAACAACCTGTTAAGCAGCTATTCTGCAAGCACTATATTTAGCCATCTAAATACAATCAATATTCAAACAGGCTCTATGCAGCAGCCTAGAAATGAGTTGACTTCAGGTCATCATATAATTTCTCTATTCCTAGAAATTCTGTGATACACATGAAGCAGTAAAGTAGGAAAAGGACAAATTTTCAGTTGTCATTCCATAGCTAGTCTTGCTGTAGTTTTAAAGGCTTCTGAGACTATATACATTTGTGGATCTCTCTGTCTGTATTAATGCAGGTGTCAAGAGCATCAGGTGTTATGCTGGCTGTTAAAGTGCATTGAAACTTGTAATTCAGGCACCTGTTAGAAGGAGGAGGCATGGAGTCTGCTATTATATAAAAGCAGTGTTTATAATTGAGGTTTTCTCCTCTGTCGCTTTGGAGCAAAAATTGACATATGCAATAAGAAATACTAAATTGGACAGTAATACTAGAGTAGGATTGCATATTGAAAATTTAGCAAAATTTTAATTAGCCTGTGTATTACTGTTAATTTATTCTCATTGCAGACTTTAAAAATTTCCTTTCTGTGTTTAAAGCCTATAAAAACACAGGAAATGCAGTAGAGATGTTACAGGTTATGCCCTTTAGAGTTGAAAAGCCTGACTGTGCAACTTAAAAATGTCTTGGTGCCAGTGTCTGGCATTTCGTTAGCCTGTTCCCACAGACAGCTTACAGTGAAGTAGGTTACTGTCACAGTTCAGGTGAGAGTGAAATGCTGGTCTTATTTGGGGTAGGTCCTGTTGATGTATTCAACTGTCAGGAATTCCAGGTGTTTTGGCTATATACATTATTACAGTCTGGATTTGCAAGATTTACTGCCTGCTATTGCAGAGCAGTTTTAAAAGGTGTGACAGTATTTCATAGTTAAGATAATTTCCTTAGATTATCTCTTCTCTTTTTACTCAAGGAATGTTTTCTAATAGCAAAAAGCTTCCAAATTCCCTTTCAGTGCTGAAAGACATTTGTGTTCTTGTTTGCCAGTATCCCTTCTCAAATTAAGGAGCTTACTTCTTTTGTTTTTCTCCTCTAAGGATCTTTTTGGTTTTCCTCACCAAATTGGATTTTTATTTTTATAACTATTGAAGATTTTCTTTACCAGCTCATGGCCGTTTAGTGTGCTCAGTATTCTTACTTTGTGGTAATCCTAGCTGCTGTTTTCCAAGGAACTGAGTATGATCGAGATTAACATCAAGTGAATAGTCAAGCGTAGTGGTGCTCTGTCTGTCATCTGACTTTGTCTGTTTTTCTAAATAAATTCAGTACTCTGTGATACTCATGTGCAGCTATTTTTTTATTTTGAGACAGGGGATGATTAGATGAAGTGGACTCCTTTGTGGATCTACTTCCTGATTGCTCTTCAGTTCATGGTCTGTTATTCTGTTGCCTTGAGACTTTCAGCAGATTCTGCTCTTGCACATGTTCTGCTGAGCTACAATAGTGGGATGTTATCGTAGATCAGCAGTTTGCTTGCTGCTTTGTTCCTTTGCAACTAGAACCTGACTTTCTTCCAGGGAAGGAGAGCCAATCTTCACTAGCAGGCCTTGTTTCCACACTTCTGTGCTCAGACTGGGTAGGATTTAGAATTGTGTCCAAGCAAGCAGTAATACTCATGAGAAGAGGAAAATACAGATTTCTTTCTGTAAGTAAGCCGAGAGCAATTTTTTCCCCTCTACTCCTTGTCAGTGCTAATTCATGGATAATGAATTCTGCAAACTGATGTCAGCATCTTTTCACTTTCTTAATTTATGGAAGGCATGAGTGAAACTTTGATTGCAAATTAATGACCTGTGATTGAGTGTAAATATTAATGTTTGAGCAATGTTAGTCTCTGCTAGAATGGAAGCAGGTCTTGAAATGTTCCCGGCAAAATAAAATACTTACAGTGTTGGTCAAGTAAGGAATTTTATCTTGCTGTTGCAGGTATGTTAGTTCATAGAATCCTGACTTTGGGTCTTGTAAGGCCTTTCAAAATACAATTATTTATCACAGTCTCTCAAGTGAGTTTTTGAACTTTCCTGCTGGCCAACTGATTATCTACAAGTACTGACTATTGCTCCTCTGCTGTAGCTGAGTGAAAATGCCTGTCTTGTTTCAATTCTTATTTTGTTTTATAGATGTGTAATGTTACGACATTCTAGATGTTAATCCAGGTTATCACAGTATGCAAACATTTGGTTCACTTTTTGCGTCTTACTGTAGGGGTTAAATTTGTAGTTCAGATGAAATTCTTCTAAGTGTATCCCCTAAGAGCCTCAAATTACATTCTGGCAAAATTGTCCACCTGGTCCTAGACTCTTTAAAAGCGCATTCAGCCACAGGTTAGACCTTGCTCTCATCTGTTTGGAAATAACACCTTGAACAGTTGTGCTCTAGGAAGTGGCTGTTGTACTCCAGTGACTGTTGCAGCAGTGTGTTTCAGCGGGGGTTGCTTTGGGATTGCTGACTGTTGAAGCATGTGGTTTGAAAAAGCCTTGGTACAGCAGCAGCCAGCTGAACAGCACTCAGCCATCGCTGGAGTGTGCCATGGCTTCCTGCTCTCTGCAGGTGACAAGACTCCAGGCAAACATCTGACTGTGGAGGAATAGTGCTCATGAGCTCAACCCAGAGCTAGTGTCTCCTGAGAAGTGAGCAGTGTGTGAGGTGACCTGTAGTGGCTTTGTTCCTGCAGGCACTGCAGCTGCACTTATCTCTGTTCTCAGCATGCTCTGTTCCTGCTTGTGTTGCAGTCCTGTAAAGGCTGCTGCTCAGGACTTTCGTGCAGGCTAAGGTAATTCTGAGACTTCTTCAGATCTTTCAGATGAGTGCTTAGCCTTTCCCCATGTTTCTGTCACTGGGTATGTTGAAAGACTGATGTCTTTCAGTGCTGGGTGTTGATCACATCACTGATCGATGGTCTGATGTGTACTTGGCTTCAAAGGCAGTCTTAGTGTGTTAGAACATTGATGGTGTATCAAGGGCACTGAAGCCAAAATAAGTGGTCTGAGCCTTTAAAGAAATGTTCTGGCATCAAGCTTCAAGGAAGGGTTTATGACAAAAAGATTAAGAATAGGCTCTCCTGAATGTAAGAGGCTTTTCAGAATGGCTCAGACTATACCCTTGCATATGAGGAGACTCGGGAGCACCAAAGGCAAGCTTTTCAAATTCTTAGGGTTTGAGATCCATAGAATCTGATGGTATCCATCCATCTTGACAGTAAGAAATGTGATCTGAGTATTTAAATCCTAGGCATTAATGAAGTTGATTATAAATATTTAGCCACCAGGAATGCTACATATTGTATACTTCTTTATTTCCCATAAAATCTGATGTAAAGCTTTCCAGTAACACGGATAACACTTTAGAAGATCACAGTTTGGTGCCCTGAATCTAGGTTCCAGGGTTGGTGAAATTTAATACCTACAACGCCAACTTGCCAGGCCTTTATGTCCAGTATGGTTTAACTTATGGAGTAAGGTCCCTGAGTTCTCCTCTTTCCTTCCACAGGGCAAGCAGGAGGACTTCAAGACGACAGTTCTGGAGGGTATGGAGACGGCCAAGCATCAGGTGAGGGTGGCGTTTGATGCTTGCCACTGAGTAGCAAGAGCCGCCAAGTTAGGGATTGATGCTTGCAAGTGCGCATGGGTGTGGTTGTCCCGAATTTAGCAAGAGATGTAGGAGTTGTGTACCCACCTGTTCAAAAAGCGTGGAGTATTTTCAAATTTCAGTTGAGGACTATAACAACTGTGGAAAAGGGCACTAGCTAACCTGTGTTGAAATGCCTCAGGCCGATCTCTCATCCCTCCACTCCTCTCCATGTTCAGAGGAGTCCAAACGTGCAAAAAGCTGTTTCTTACCTAGCCAGTTGTACCACCTGGACTGACAGAGAGAACCCTGGGCTTTAGAATAGTAGACCTTTTTTCTAATTTGCTGAAGAAACAGCATGGAGTACCTTTTTGCTCCTTTATTTTTGTCTTGAAAGGGTTTGTGTTTGAGCTGTGTGCCAGTGGTTAGACCAGGAGATTATCTACTGGGCAGATTCATAGTCTGCGGCTCACTGGACTTGTTTGTGAATTGCATTTGCCATTTGGCCTCAGTACTGCTGCTGGCAGTACACACTTACTGCTTCAGTCACGGGATTGGTGTCTTTACTCTTAAGTACTTGGAGTGCTACTGAAAATCTTCTCTGCTTTTGCTCTCACTTCAGGATTAGGGTTTTAAGCAAAGGAGTCAAAGGCTCTAGAACCTGTTCTGTACCTCCAAGTTGCTCTTTTTGAAGAAAACAGAACTTCAGGATTCTCATCTAAAAGTGCATCCTTTGCTGTTCTAAGTAAGGGAGCCAAATACTGTTATGAATCTTACCACTTAAACAGAACTGCTGGCTCATGGGCTTAAGGATGCACTGCCTATTTCATTTTTAGGCAGGCATTGGCTAATTGGAAATTCTACATATTTTGCATGTAGGCTTGAGAGTATGCTTTAACAATTGTCCAATTCATTGGCCAGAAAACTTTCCTTCAGAGTGTTTTCCATCTGCAGATGTTTCAGTGAGTCTTTAAATGAGTAGCATCCCTCAGGATTTCTTCTGTGAGGAAGAAGATAATCAAAACTTCAGCGCATGAGTTCCTGATGCTGAATGTCAGGAAGTGGCAAGTGTGTGTGCGAATGTGTGTGAAGAGGAGCTAGGCAGAGCCATTCCTTCAGTTGTTAGAGTTGCCTGCCCCAAGAAGAGAAGCATGTGTAGCTCTGAACTGGTACTTCCTGTAATGTGTCACTTTCATGGAATACAAGCAATAAAGGTGTGGAATGGGTGGGATTTAAGTAGCTTGAAATCCAAATCCATTTAGCTTTCAGCTGTGTAGTTGCAGAAGCAAGTTCAAGGACATTTAGTTCTTATAAGATCTTCCAGTGCTTGGCCGAATAAAAACGATATATTTGCTATTAATAGCTATGCTTTTGCTAAATTCTTGTATCAAATGCTGTTGCAGGTTAGGTTTTTTGTTTTTTTTTCTTAAATACCAGTGATCATCTGGACCTATTCTGACATTTTTGTTTTAAAGTTCATGTATTCCCATGAAAGACATATGGCCTTAAAAAAAACCAACAAAACAACCTAACCCACTTTAAAGTTCTTTACAAAAATATTGGCAGTGCCATATTCTCTGGCTGCTCAGTTTGAAGAAATAAATCCCAAAGCTTTTCAAGAAAATACCGAGTTGCCTTAAATCCACATGTCTGAGTTCCCCGGTTATTCATGATTGCATGGCTTTTTAGCACGTACCCAGAGAAGGACACTTCTTTTAGCACAAGTCTATAAGATGGAGTCAAATTCAGCATTTCAGGTCTTTAACTGGCCATTCTCTGAAATTGTGCTGCTGAGCTTTTTGCTAGCACTTGAGGATCTAGAACCTTAGTTAAGATTTGTTAACATTAATGAAGTATCAGAGAATTGGTAACTTTGGTTTGATTTCCATGCTCAGTTTTACAGAATTTATAGTTGAGCATGTGCATTCTTATGCAGATGTTGACACAGTTGGGCCAGTGTTAGATGGAAGGACAGCAAAAGGGCTGTGGGGGGTGGTGTTACTGGAGAAAGTGAAGTTCTAGCAGAGCTGTAGGTTTCTATTCCATAGGTGAATATCAGCACAAGAAGCATTGTGGGTGTGGCAATTTCTCCTATGGTTACTTTTATTTTACTTGTAGTGCTCTGTAGCTTCTGTTACTAATTTCCTCTTGTAAAATTCCTGGATTACAGACAGTTTTCTTTACCTTGAGTCATCACACAGTTAGATCTTTTGATCTTTGCTTGTGGATGAATTTTTTTAGTTTCACAACCATTTCCTTCCTTAGTTTTTTTTCATTACCTTTGAAATGTAAAAGTGCTTGGAGTGTGTGGTGGCACCAGAATTGGAGAAAGATAATTCCTCTTCCTGATACAGTGACATGTACTGCTGCAGGGGAACTTCAAACTCTCAGAGAGTTGTCTTGATTAGTGTAATACACTGCAAGCTTGTATTTTCTTTGATATTTATAATAGTCTTTTGAACAATTCCAGTTTCAGCAAATGATCTTAATCTTACTGCATTACTTGTGGGATTTTTTTCCCGTGGGATGTATTGGCTTCTGTCTTTCCAGACTGAATGCACTCTCCTCTGTCTCACTCCTGATCGTAAGTCACTTCCTAGGACACGGGAGATTGATATTGTTCTTGCTATATTTCACATCTCAGTACTTCATTTTGCTCACTGTGCCTGCGGGGTGTGCTTTCTGCACTCTGCTTATGCTGTAGCACTTGATGCACCTGTGTCTTAGTTTGTTACTTTATAGTACAACATCACAGAGACTGAGGAAAGCAGGGTACAGAATTATAGTTACTTCACTGCCAGTGTGTGAATTGACAGAAGTGCAGGTGCCTGTATGAATGAAGGCTTTCCCTGGAGAAAACCTCTCCTGTGTGGGTTCAGCATCACTCTTTTACATGTGGAGCATTTAAAAGGAAACGTAAGAAATCTGTAGTTGTAGTGTACACAGCACTTAGGGAGGCACAGGAAATGTGTGTGATTGTATGTCATTGCACTGCATGATGTGAATATGCAAAAGGAGAGGTTAAGGTGGGTTCCTCTAGCTGGAGGAGGTCAGTGGAAATTAAACCTTGAGAAGCAGGTGAGAGGGGACAGTAGACATTGTGCTTGTTTCTTAAAGATATTTTGGCTTTGAATAGGTTCCAAAATGTTGTCCCAATTCTGGTAGAAACTGGAAACCACACAAATTAAGGACAACATCTAAAGTAGTTACATTTTATTGATATTATTATGTGTTATGTATAACATATTGATATATGCCCCTGCCCCACTTATTTTTCAGGCTTTGGTTTTGGGGTTTTTTTTGTTTGTTTGTTTTTTGATTCCCCTCCGTAGTATAGCTTTTTCATTAACTCTAGATGATACCTGTAATTCAAAGTACTGTTGACTTGGAAACCTGTATGTCTTGCACAAGTAAATAAAAGGACTAATTGAAAGCATGATGTGAAATTGGCCACCATATCACCTCATGGCTGGATGCACTGGCTAGGAAGGGTGGTGTTCCTTTTAGGGTGCCTGTAGACAACTTGTCTTTTTATTGTAGGTGTGGAGGGTGCAGCTTTCCAGAGTAGACTTCCACATGACCGTATGACATCTCAAGAAGCCGCCTGCTTCCCTGATATAATCAGTGGGCCACAGCAGACTCAGAAGGTGTTTCTGTACATCAGGAACCGCACCGTAAGTTTGTTGTAAAAGTATTGATGAAAAAAGGGTAGGACATTGCAAAGAGTTTTGGCAGTTACCATGTCTAACAGTTGGTAGATTGTTTTTTGTTCTGAGACAGTGGGGTTTAATTTCTGGCATTCTGTCATGCTCTATGTTGCTAAGGAAGTTGCTATCCAGTTCTTGATCAAAGCAGTGCTGTAAGGCAGCATAAAGAACCTATAGTGTATTTACAATATCCAGAACAGTCATAGCAAACTACATGATTCAGCTAATGCAGCTTTTAAAAAGGAAACAGAAAGCTGGTGCAAATGTTCTATTACTTGATTTCAGCTTAAAGTAGAAGCCTCTCTAGATTACTTAAAAATAATAATGAAACACATTATTGCTTAAGGCAAACCTCTAAGCTTTTATTTTTTACTTTGCTTAGCATTCAGTTGCTGTATTCCTGAGACATCAAGCCAATCATGTGGCTTATTCTCAGACCAGAACAGTTACTTTGCCAGTTTTGATTTCATAAAAGAAATTGTAATGTTGAAGAAATGAAACTCTACTTCTGTATGTTTGTAGCATTTCTGCCCAATTCAAAACTTCCATGCAACTTAAGAATGAAGGGGCAGTATTCAAATAATTATTCAGGAGTTCACTCACTTGAGTCCAGCCAAACATGCCTGAAGTTTAGCCCTTAATAAAACTTCAATATTAGTATTCTGTTTTGCAGATTGCGACAACACTTTCAGGGTCCTCAGCATACCAACAGGGATCAGGACTTTCTCCTGTATTTTGAAAAGTGTGTTTTAGAAAACTTAAGTCATGATAGAAAAAATTAACAGTATGACAGCAAGAAATATTTTGAAAATTGCTGTATTGCCATAGTTAAGGGAGAAAACACCTTATGTACCACTCAGTTTTTTTCACAGACTTAAGATGATCAAGGAGCATCACGGTGTACTGACCCTGGTAGCACCCAGTGCTTAGTAACTTAAACAAGTTATTTAAAATTTATGTGTGGTGGACATCTTCATGCTTTTCCTGTGAAATTTCCCTCTATCCCGGGTTGTAACTGTTGGGAAGTTATGAGATGTGTAAAAACAGACCAGAACATGCCAAAAAGTTTGAAAAACTGTTCTCTCAAAATGAATAATGAGTTACAAATGTGTTAGAAGCAGAAAAGCCTTCCACTGAAACTAAGAAATTACTGGAGAGGAGTATTTGCAGGGCAAACCAGCATGTCGACCTTATTCACTGTGGAGGAACTTGGAGAAGTTCCTGAGCAGGAATCCCATTTGAGGAAGGCTTGTGAGAGGATCTCCTCCAGTGAAGATAGCAGAGGTTATGGAACAGCTGATATGAACCTGGTGCTCAGCAGTGCTCTGGCAGTGCTGGGAACTGCAGTGTGCAATCTCGTACTTTGAGCTGGAATCAAGAATTGAATGAATGATCTGATAAGTAAAAAATATAGTTTTGAACACTTACAGTAGCTTTTACAAAGGGAAGTCAGTCATTTGATCTTTTATGTGAATCCCTCCCACCCCAAAACATTAAAAAAAACACAACCAACCAACTAATGAAAAAACTCAACCCAATCCAATAAAAGCTCTTGCTAAATTACTGTGACATAAAACAGATGATGAAAATCCACAAAGCAGAATGTAGTATAAAAGATCTGTCATGGCAGTGCAGGGCAGTTGTGGTTTGAAGCCTTTAAAATTTTCTAAGGCCTGTGCTGTTGTGTGCTCATAGAAGGTCTAAAAATCAGAATTTGTAGAAAAAATGGAAGTAATTGTATATATGCATACAGAGAGATTTATATATAAAAATATAATTATGGGCTTTGCACTCTTCCCTCTGAGAATGGAACCTTAGCGTTGTGGTACATAGTACTGTGAAATTGTTAGTTCCGCGCTCAGAAATTGTTAGAAAAAAGGGTGTTAAAAATCACTGGGAAAATGAGTACAAGGAAGTACTGAGCTAAAGATGGAATTTGCCTCAAATGGCCTCCCAGATTATATGGAAATTATTTCTTAATCCTTCCTATTCATTATACTTGTACGATTTGTTTAATATCTGTGAGGAGCTGTAAAGTTAAGTAGTGCAACTGTAGAGAAATACCCCAAAAAATTACTAATTCTGGAAGGTAAAATGATGTGGAGATGCTATGTATGACCTAGATCTAGGCATGGAACAGTAAAATTTTGTGACACTCTGTGCAACAAAGTGGGCGTTCTGTTGGGAAAACAGTTTTTTTCCTAGCATGAAGTGACATTAACATTTCACAGACAGTTCTTCCTGCTCTATTTTTGAACTGTAACTGTCTTCTAAGTATGCTTTTTATGTGTGCGTGGCCAGTATATATGTGTAGTTTGTGTATATGTGGTAGTGTCTTACCTTGGTGAAGATGGATTGAATGATTAAATGTCTGAGATAAATAAACCTTATAACATGACAAATATTGCTGTAGCTTTTACAAAAACAGGAAATTTGATGCTGAAAAGACAGTGCTGGCTGATGTTGTCAGCTACACACATCTTCATGCTACCTTCGTGTATTCCCACTTACTTGAAATGGTGTGAGAGTTTCAAGTGGTCTGTATTGCACCTTAAGGAACACTTGAAGACAAAGTTCAGTGCAGCTTGGGTAGTCCTACCAAAGTTTAACCCATTAGAGGATTTCATCTCCTGACAGTATTTGGTAGCAAACACCTCGAAAACACCTCTTTTGTATTGCTTAATATGACATGTCATATTTTTTGTTTAAATACAGTTGCAGCTCTGGTTGGATAACCCAAAGATTCAGCTGACTTTTGAAGCAACTATCCAACAATTAGAAGCACCTTATAACAGTAAGTCAAAGCTTTCACTACCAAAACCATCCTGTGTGTACTGCTGTTCTCTTTCACTTTTATTTGGGGAAAAGCTGCTACAGATGGGTCCTTTGTTAGTGGAGCTCCATGAGCGTTTGTGTAGAGACTGTGTTACTGCATTATATTCATGATTTAGGTTTGTTAGAATTCATTTGTCTGGTAAAGAAATATCACTACCAGGATTCATAAAAGCTGCTAAAAAGATGGGTTGTTACAGAAGTTTCCTGCAGGGTTAATTCACGTGCATCTTTTAAAGTTTGCTTCAGCTTCATGTTGGTTTTCAGCTGTGAGACTTTATTAATCATATGGGTTTGGGAGGCATTAAAAAGTTGCCTAAGACTTGAGCAGACTGGATGTGATGAAAGAAGGCAGTCAAAGAGTGAGGAGTTACTGCTTGCAAACGGAGACTATTCTACCCATCTCAAGATCTCAATAAACTGAAAAAAGGTGGAGAGGAGTCATTAAAAAAATTAAGAAGAAAATAGTACTGAAATGAACACAGATACAACTGTCAAGGATTGCAAAATAGTGAATTATTGTGCTTTTAAGAATAAAAATGAGAATTCAGTGCTCCAGTAAGGGGTTGGCATGATATTGGTAAATCACATCACAGTTCTGTGTCAAGATCTTGGGATTTTGCAGTCAGTTTCAGAAAAGGTGTTCTTCCCCACTAGATTAAAAGAAGCACTTAATGTCCTGTACAGCTTTTCAGGCAGGACTCAAAACTGCAATACAGCATGGAAAACAGCTTGTGTTTTCCAGAACAACTAGTCTCAGGAAGATGGATTGCTCAGTAGGGCAGCAGGGCTACAGAAGGTGATGTGTTCAGTAGGGCTTGACTAAGTTACTGCTGTGAGTATGTCCTTAGTCCATACATGCTGCTGAACATAAAGAATAATTTTAAAACCGTACACATTCTTTTAGGTGACACAGTGCTCGTTCACAGAGTTCACAGCTACCTGGAGCGGCATGGGCTGATCAACTTTGGGATCTACAAAAGAGTGAAGCCTCTTCCAAGTAAGAAACTTGAACATTCTTCTGATTGAAGTTTTGTTTTGTTGTTCTGTGATTTCTCAGGACAAATTTTTGACTGCCTTTTTTTTTTTTCCAGAATTGCAGTGCTAAGAAAATAAAAAAGTCTGGAAAGCCAGCTGGTTATAGATGTTAATGTGTTTTATTTTGATGTGGAGAAGCCACGTACTTATATAAATTACTTTGAGAGGAGAAATGTTGGCAAATCTTCTTTAGAAAATTTGGTGACTGTTGCTGTTTAATGAGTTATCTTTGCTCCTCAGTTAAATAACTAAAGTCAGAAACACAATATTGTACTTAGATCTGTTACCTGTTTATGTGGTGCTTGAATTTTGCAACTTCTCTGCCCTTTCTAGGCTTTATTCTTCTGGGGCAGAAAGAAATAAAACTATGATACTTGTCCCATAATTAATAAGAATCAGTAAGTAATTAATAAGAATCAGTTTCTTCTTCAGACAGTTCTCCTTCAGTAGTATTTTTCCTCCTGTTTTCTTCCTTGTCCCAGATGTACTACTGGTGCATTTTTCTTGTATGTGTCTCATTAAAAAAAATGAAGTATAATGTACAGAATTACTTCAGTTTTCTTTTTGCTATAGTTTGTTCTGTCAGAGCTACTGATGAGAAGGAAGCTGCTTTTTGTTCTTCGTATCTCTTAAATGTAATTTTAACATAACTGCTTGCAATCTAGTACTGTATATACAGAGCATTATTATAGCTGATTTTTCCCTTTCTTTAGCCAAGAAGACTGGAAAGGTGATCATTATTGGTTCTGGAGTCTCTGGGTTGGCAGCAGCTCGCCAGTTGCAGAGTTTTGGAATGGATGTCACAGTTCTGGAAGCCAGAGTATGAATTTCTGTGCTATTTTACTTCTATATAGCAACTTAACCAGTAACCACATGTAGTACTAGCACAGGGCTGTGTCCCAGAAGCGTGCCCAGGGTGGATAAGTGTGTGTGCTGTTCCAGGCAGCATCCATCTGGGATGGATTGCTGATTCTGAACCTGTCTCACAGTGAAACAAGTGGATCTGTTCTTACTGGGAGCTCTCTGATGCTTTCTCAGGGATGGGCTGGTGTAGTAGGGAAGGGTTTGAGACATACTGAAGCTTGAAAACCACGACACCGTTAAAAGCTTAACAAAACCCAATATTTATTACCAAGAGGTGGCCAACAAAACGAACAAACCCAAAAGGGAGGAAGGAGGAGAGAAATAAGCCCCCAGCACGACCTCCCCAGTTACCCAGCTGTTGCCCATAAAGTTATCTTACTGACCTAGCATGCCTATAATTACCCAGAGCAGAAGCTGCATCCCTGGAGAGTCAGTAAGTTCACAAACTGGCAGGCGTCCCCGCCAAAGGCAACGTTGTCCTTGGTGTGAAGTTAGCTCCCCTCCAAGAAAGCACTATCTACTTTTATACAATTAACTGAGTGACCACAACCTCCCAGGTGTGGCCAGCACCGCCCAGCCTGAGGCCCTCAGTCCCACCTCCCGGTTATGTCAGTGCATCTCTTCTGCGCATGCGTGAGAATTTCGGAAATCCCCTCACGCACGCGTAGTATGCTTTGGGGGTCTTTCTTAATTGAGTTGGGGGTCGAGCCTTCCTCCCCTCCTCATCACTTTCTCCTTCAAGCGACCTTGGAGGACAAGTAGCCAATCACAGAACACCAACTAAAACAGTTTATACAGAAGTTCTCCCTCCAAGGACGAATTCACTGTTTTATCAGTGAACTTGGCAGGGAGAGTATAAACTACTGCAGGTGGCTGGGGCCAAACAGACCAAAAGTATCAGCATAAATTCACCCTGGTACAGACTGGGTACTCAGGTGCTAGTGTTGTGTGCTTACACCAGGAGCAGCTTAGAACCTTCTTCCTTTCGTGGTTAGAAATTGGTTGTTCACCAGAAAGCAGAATGCAAGTCTGTATTTTGAAAACTTGCTTGTTAAATAGAATCATTGCTTGGAATTGTTTTACAACATCAAGCAGAATATTTTTCTTGTGACTTTTAAGTCTACATTAATTCTTTCCTTGCTTATTACTGTGTGCTTAACAGAGACTTCAAAATTATATAGGGCTGCAGTTTGTGGTATGTGAACTAACTGCTTGTTCTTTCAGGAATAAGGTATTCTTCATATCCAGCCCGAAGTGGAATATCTTTTTTCCTTTTTAAGTGAAGTTTTTCCATATAATCTAATCAAATTGAGAATAGCTTGATACACAGTTAAAATAAATCCATTGACCAATTGGACTTATATCTTATGTTTTACTTCCTGGCTTCGTTTGGTCGTACATTGACTTCTGACACTTTTCTAGCACAGATTAAAATAATCTGCTCAAATTTTTATAAGATTTATGTTTCAGGCTCTTAATATTGCTACTGCTCTTCTGGCTGGGGAGCAGAGCCGCTGACTGTGCTTCCCAGGTGCCACACCACTGCAGAAAGTGGAGTGCAACAGTCTAATGGTTTAGGAGTCTCTTGCTCACCTGAATGTATTATGTGTGTGTGTGGGGGGGGGTGTCTTATTGTTTGCTTGCTTGAGTTTTGGGGTTGGTTGGGGTTTTTTTGAAGCTGGAATTAAGAGATTCATGCTGTAACCTGGCTTTTGTTCTATGCATCTTGGTTATACTTAGTACGAAAATCTGGCACAAAGCTATTTTAAAATAACGTGTGATATTTTTCAGCCATTTTCCTCTAGACTGCTCTTCTTGAGTAGTCTGTATCTTTAATTTTTAATGCAGTTTGGTGTTTTCATGCATTATGATTTCCATGATCTGAGTGATAGTTTCATTGTTTCTACTCATTTTCTGTTGCTTTCAGACTTAGTTTACATGCTTCTGAACTGCTAACTTAATTACTAAAAATCAAACTTAACATTTTTATATTAACTGGAAGCTGTCTGGGATCTTTGCCCATTTGTAACCAGTATTTTTCTCTGATACCATCCTGCTAGCTGGATGAGAATAGGGGAAGGTGATTTTTTTTCTTATGGAGTTTAAAGTGGTCGAGAAATAAGTATCATCTTTAGCAGGATGTGAAAGGATCAAAATTTTTTTTCGTACTTCCAAAGTGGGATGCTAATTCATGATTTTCTTTTTAATTGATAGCACAGCTAAATCATTTCCTATATAGCTATTGAATTCTGTGGTAGGAAGTAGGAGAAGGAGGAAATTTATATGTAATTTAATTTGTTCATGGACAGTGCAGGATTGGTTTTGGAATCAGAGTAGATCCTACTGTAGATACAGTTAAATCTGCCCAAATCAGATTAAGCATCTTTTTTTCTATTTTTATTTCCTTTTTTCCCTCTTCTCTTTTTTAAATGCAACTTAAACATTTTACTCCTTAACTTACACGAATGAATTGTATTCAAGTGTTCATTTTCAGAGGTTTTTGAAAAAGTGTATGTTCTGTACGTTTGATTAAGAGAACACTTGCCCAACGTTCTATAGAAGCTTCAGTGATTATATTTCAGTGAGATGTCTTGCTGAATGTAACTGGAGGTTTACTATACTGTGCTTTTAAAAGGACCGAGTGGGAGGAAGAGTTGCTACCTTTCGCAAAGGAAACTACGTTGCTGATCTAGGAGCAATGGTGGTAACAGGACTTGGTGAGTTTTTCATAATCAAAAGGAGCGGGAAGGAAAATGAGGATGTTACAATTCTGAAACTTAATTGCTATTTTCTTTCATGGCCAAAATAATTGGGTATTTTTAACTATTATAAAATACATGTTCTAGTTCAGCCTCTTTGGTGGTTAGCATTTTTCATAAATAGCAAGACTATGTGATGGGAGTGACCCCAAAGAGATGGCACGTGTTTTTTCATTTAAATGAAAAAACAAGGAAGGAGGGGAAGTGCAGATTAGAGCCATTTTAAGGAGAAAGCCCTTCTTCAGAATTTAAACCCCAAAAGTACTTTCTCTAAGTGATTTAAAAAATAATTGTGAAAGTAATGGCAAAGCTGTATTTGTTCCTATTTATTACTATTTTATGATATGGCATCAGTTATTGATATGGTTACTCTTCTTAGAAGATGGGGAGGTGTTTAGTGTGGAATATCTTTCAGTAATGCAGTGAAACGATAAAATAATATAAAATCTGTACTAAACCTGAGTTTTACTGACTGTGTAAAGTTGGTGTCTGTCTTATGGTTAGTCTTATTAAATTGCATACAGAAGCTGGTTCCAGACAAAAAATTTAAGTGGCACAGTCCCAGAAAAAGAAATTTCAGGTTGCCTAGTGAAAGACTACTATTTTTATGTTTAATTCATGTAATCATAGAATGTGAAGGGGTTGGAATGGACCTTAAAGATATCTAGTTCCAACTCCCCTTGCCATGGTCAGGGACACCTCCCACTAGACCAGGTTGCTCAAGGCCTCATCCAACCTGGCTTTGAACATTGCCACGTTTGGGACGTCCACAACCTCCTTGGGCAACCTGTTCCAGTATGTCACTACCCTCACAGTAAAGAACTTCTTCCTAATATCCAGCCTAAATTTCCCCTCAGTCAGTTTGTACCAATTACTCCTTGTCCTGTCGCTACAGTTCCTGAGGCACAGTCCCTCTCCCTGTATGACCCTTCAGATACTGGAAGGTTGCTATGAGGTCTCCACTCAACCTTCTCTTCTCCAGGCCGAACAGCTCCAACTTTCTCAGCCTGTCTTTGTAGGGGAGGTGCTCCAGTCTTCTTACCAAATTCGTGGCCTCCTCTGGACTTGCTCCAACAGTTGCATGTCCTTCTTATGCTGGGGACACCAGAACTGTACACTGTGCTCTAGCAGAGGGGGAGAATCCCCTCCTTTGACCACATTCCTTTTGATGTAGCCCAGAACATGTTTGGCTTTCTGGGCTGTGAGCGCACACTGCCGGCTCATGTTGAGTTTTTCATCCACCATTACCCACAAGTCTTTCTCCACAAGGCTGCTCTCAGTCACTTCTCCACTCAACTTGTGGGTGTGTCTGGGATTGCCCTGACCCAGGTGTAGGACCTTGCACTTGCACTTTGCTTTGCTAAATTTCATGAGGTTTGCATCAGCCCACCTCTCCAGCCTGTCCAGGTCCCTCTGGATTGCATCCCTTCTCTCCAGTGCATCCATTGCCAGCTTCCTCAGGACCCACGGATGAATCATCAGGTCCCATGGACTTGTGCACCTTCAGGGTTCCTTAGATGGTCTCAAACCTCAACCATGAATGGTCACCCATTTGTGATTGGTGTTTCCTTTCCAAAAGAATCTGCCCTTTGTCTTGAATGAGGCAGCATATGCTATGAAGAAAGATTCCTGTGAGGATGGAGATGGTTTGAAAGGCATCTTTCATGTTTCTGAATGTGGAAGAGAAGAGAGAAGGTTACTGAAGGGGTTGAGCTTGTGGTTTGGAAAGGTGAAAGACTTAAGTAATAGGATCTTTTCTGGTTTTGATAGTAAACTGTGGAAGAACTGTAATTTTTAGTAGGTTGTTGAACTAGAAACAGGAACTTATTTAGACCTACTTCAACTCTGTTCTGCTTGTTCGGTCACTTCTCTAAAGACAGGAGGTATTAGGGTGGCAGAGCTTCCCCCTCTATTTTGAACAAACACTCTTGGTTCGATTGAGTTGCAAAATAAGAGACCATTGGGAATCTAGACCTGAAAAACTTTTCTCAAATTTAATTTTGTGGAGGAAGCCTATGTTGCTTTTGTTCTATACCATTTCCCATTTGTGTCTATTCTCTTTCTTTCTTCTGCTGCACTCAGTTTGATATTTAGGGATTTAAGATGCTTAAAGTTGTTGCTTTCTGTCTTTCTCGTTGTTCAGTTGTGGGATCTCCTCAGTTGTTTTCTAATTTGTTTAGTTAACACAGCTTCCAGGTACAGTTGGTGTTTGGGGTTCATCTTCTACAGAGTGTATTCACTAGTGTCACTTGTTGGAGTTCCACTAAGTTTTTAGAGACTGGATTCCTTCGGTTCCATGTCACCACACTTGGGCAACAGCTCCTGAAGTTCCTGTGCATTTGTGAGAGCTTTCCTTGACTTTTCAAACACCGTGCTTGCAGATGTGTTTGTAGCTATAAACTCTCAATCATACTAAGGTTGCTGCCACTCTAGGACTCTGCTTGTATAATCACCCTTTTTTACATCCCGTCCTTCAAGTGCTGGTCAGCAGGTTTTTTTCCATGTCCTCATTGCAGGAATTGCTGTGAAGAGCAGACCTTTGACAGTGTTACACTAGGTCACTGGAGCTGATGTTTTAATCTCTGAAATAGCTTTAA
Source organism: Pseudopipra pipra (assembly GCF_036250125.1). Taxonomy (NCBI): domain Eukaryota; kingdom Metazoa; phylum Chordata; class Aves; order Passeriformes; family Pipridae; genus Pseudopipra; species Pseudopipra pipra. The sequence continues at coordinate 7,118,474 of NC_087572.1, read as the reverse complement.
CTGTTGAGTTTTTGTTTAATTGCAGACAAATTTTGCAGGAATTTCTGTTAACTATATAAAATCTTTTCCAGGAGGAAATCCCATGGCTGTGGTCAGCAAACAAGTGAATATGGAATTGGCAAAGATCAAACAAAAATGTCCACTTTATGAAGCAAATGGACAAGCTGTAAGTCTGATACTGTTTTCACAAACCTTTTAAAAAGAAGTATATCTCAAGTGTATTTGTTACCAGGCTATTGGTCTTGCAGGAGATGGCTTCCAAGGAGAGGGAAGAACAAAAGCATGTCTCCCTTTTTAGGCATTGTAGTAATATGCTAGCATATCTGCACATACTCTTCTAAAACCTGTTCTTTGCACATGAGTTTTTACCTTTATATTTCAGAGGTTTTGTGTAAGCCAAGTTCCTGTTTGTTTTTCCCAAATCCATTACTATTTTTCCTTAGACAGTTGTCTGTCTCACTCTTTAAAGCAATTATCTGCTGTGCTGGCACTCTAGCTTCTGTTATTGTTGCTGCTACTCCTTTCCCCTGAAATAAGCTCGTTCTTGCTGTTGTAGTTTGCTGCTTTTTAAAGACTCGACTGGCCAATGCCAGCTGGTTGAATGCATGCAGCAATAATAATCTAGAGCTGTGATTCACAAACTTAATTAGCTTTATTCTTCCTGCTTAATGTCAAGGAATGCTGTTAGAGATAGAAATGATAGATCTTAAGTGTAGTGCTGAATCTCACACATGTGTTTACCAGAAGTGTCTTGATGGATCTTCAATCATGGTACAAAGATTAACCTCTGAAAGAAGACAGGTGAGGATGCTGGGCATCCTGCTAGAGGCCTGGAAAAGTGATCCTTGGCTCAAACTTTTTTCTAACCTGGGACCTGCAGCTCCTCTTACTGCACATGAGTCAATAGGATGTTGTAATAAACTCAGGGAAAGCTAGCAAAGGCATTGTAAATAGTTCTACAGTAGACAGTCTGCTCCTGTGTTGTGAAGCCAGTCCTGTGCTGGTCTCTGCACTGCTGTGTTCCCTCTCTCCCAGCTGGTTTCAGTTTCTGCCCAAGGAATGCCTCAGTGGAGCAGATGAATCTATCCCTGTGCTACTGGGACTCCTATGTTAAAACCACCCACCCACTTAGACACAGGTCAGCTGCTTTGAACTTCAGCCCATGCTTTGATTGGCTTGGTACACACTGTGATGTCTGCAGCCTGACCCTGCAGCTTTCTTTGGTGTAGCCCAATGCTTTCTGTTCCCTAGTATGCAGCAACTGGATCACTTCTATCCAGCTAAGCCCCTCAGGCATAGGCAGCCTCTGTGGACCAGAAATTTCTCTTACTCATCAGCCAGGCACTTACTCCAGTGGGAGCGGAGTGTTCTGAAAAAGAATATTCTTCTTGATTACTCTCATGTTTCCTGTACTGCATTCAAGTGTTGTTGATCTCAGGAGACCCAGTCAGGATGGAAACTGGCAGTGTGGCTGCATGATGCCAAGCCCTGGTGTAGGGAGGAATCCCTCAGCAAAGACAAGGGTCTTACTGCTGCTTTGGCTGACCTGGTGGGACAGGTAACATCACCTCCCATGTTCAAAGGTAGTTGCTTCTCTTCAGGTGTGTGCATGTATTAGTGTGTGCTGGTTTAAAGGTAAACCGGCAGGAGAAATGAACCCAACTCAAAAAAGATTATAAGTCAGAATCACAATTTAATAAAAATAATACAATAAATACAATTATACGGACAAAGAATTGGTTTTAACCCACAAAACCCAGATGTATAACCCAGCACCCTGGGGCACGAACAGAATGGTGTTTGTTAGCCCCTGTGCTGAGCCCCATGTGGTCCCCCTGAGTCCAAAGGAAAAGGAAAGAAAGGCCTGTTGGTGAGAGTGGTGATCGCAGTCCGGTCGAGGTTCTGGTCCTCCTCTGGATCCAACGAGTGGTACCAGAAGTCCCAAGACCCCAAGATTATATACCCTCAGGTTCGAGTGGGAATGCCCAGGGCGGGGAGTTCCACAATGGGTGACTGTGAGTCGTGAGATATTTTTGGAATCCTTGGTGGCCCATTAGCAGACATGACCCCTTGGGCTGGGTGTGGAGGTGCTGGTGACTCCCCAGAGGGGAGTCATCACACCTGAGTTATTGGTGTGATGACAGGAACATCCTCCTATCTCACAGGCTTCTTAACACCCAGCTTATAGCCTGAGGGGTCAGAGCACACCCAGGTGTGCTCTGGGCAGCTGCTGCAAATGATCTATTGTTAACAGTTCCTGGGAAATGACATAGAGGGTGTAGAATACACAGGTTGGGTTACACCCACACAACTTTGTTTACAACTTGGGTTGCTCATTTTGTCTTTATTAGTATACTCCATGATGCTACTGCCCTGTGGAAACTCTGTGGAGGGCCTCTGTTCAACCTTAAGGCAGTGCTTAGCAGTAGCAAGTCCTGTTTTCCACAGTCTTCTACTGGGGACGTACACCAAGTCATGGCCCACAGAAAGAGGCTTTTACTTAAGACAGAAGGTGTAGTATCATCCTGTCCATCCCCAGGGTCTTCTCTTCAGAAGTAGAATCACTTATCTATGGACTGACTGTAAGAAAGTATCCTAGAAAACAAGTCATTTAGATCAAGCCTTTTCATTTTCAGCTCTTTCTTTTTTATCATTAAAAAACTCGAAAGGTCACAGTAGTGTGGACCCACTGAGTTAAAGTAGATCCTGGTGTTCAGGTGTGGTACTAGAATGCCAAGGTTAACTCAGCAGTGGATGTATCACAGGAATGTGACAAAAAAGTTTGCATTTAGGAACTGCCATTTGAGGCTTTCCCTATGCCTCTGCTACGCTCGGTAGCCTTGTTGAAGCTTTCTGGTATGCATAGGAAAATAGTCTCATAATTATGAAATACACGTTCTACCTAGAATCAAACCCAAATGTTTTTGGACAATAGTAGGTACAAGTTATATTTCTTACATAAATATGGAGTTACATAATTGTTATCAAATATTGACTGGCAGGCACTAGTAGAGAGGATGGCATGGAGGAATCTTAAGTACAGATCTGGCTGAAGAAGTTTCAGCTTTAATACTGAGGGGGAGCAGTATTGACCTGGGTGATCAATATGATACAGGCCATTGGGGAAGATACTCAGTTTTTCACAAATGAGCAGAAATGTAAGCATGCATCTACATCTTGAAATTGTAGATGCAACAAGATTGAAGATAAGTATAGGGGTAGTTTGAAATACCATCATATATAGTTAAAAATATAATCTGTGCTCCAGTAATCATATAATCTGTGTCTTCCATAGTGCTGTTGCATATAATATTCCAGCTTTTGAGTTTACAGTATGACAAAACTTTTATCAAGTTTTAAAAGCACATGATCTTGAGAAATGGATAGTGGACATAGAATAGAATATAATAGTGTAAAAAATGAGATCATTCATTTCTGAGACCTAATAACTTTAATGATAGGAGAATTAAGAAACTAGGAGAACCTTACATGGATTGCAGAGTAGGTGAGTCACTAATCTTTGACTGCCATGGGGTGGGGGAGGTATCTTCATTCTTAAAATCCTCTCAAAAATGGAGATGCATCAGAAATAGGGAAACTCATTTCATGATGCCTTAAGTCTCCAGGGATATGCCACCTGCAGATCAGTACAGGGTTTCTAAGACACTTCACCACAAAAATAGTGGGGGAATCAACATCTTAGTACAGGCGGGTGGAAAAGTTAGCTTGTGGTGCTTATGGGATGTAGGCAGAGATGAAGTATGACAATAGTGAACCTTGGTGTTTCAGTCTGGGAAAATGCCAGAGAAGAAAGACTACAGGGCTGGAAGGTAGTCACTGGCACAAGAATGAGGGGCCAACTGCAAAGTGGGAGAGGAGTCATAATTAGAGCAATGAGATACCGATAGAACTTCCTTGTCAACACAGGGTATCCTTTGAGTTAGGGCTGAATAATTAGAAACAAGACATCCGATCGAGCCGTAGGGATAGGCTTAACGCTGTTAACAGGACCTCTCAAGCTATTTTTGTTCTGTTTAGCAGAACAATACTGGGAGCTTTCCCAGTATTTCTGAAGTGCATACTTTTTTCTCCTTCTCGTGCTGTTCTTTCCCTTTGTCAGTGTTTTCTCTCTATGCTTTGTTTAACCCAGACTTGGTTTAACAGATGTGAGGTTTGCTCTTTCCAGCACATGAATTCTCATCGTCTAACAGATATTTCCACACTGGCAGCACACAGTATTTAACTGAGTATCATCAGTACAGTCAAATACCATGATTCTGGAAGTGTCCTGCTTCCTTCATTGTCCTAGAAAAGCTGGATTGGTAGTTCTTAGTCACACTGACCACTCTAAAAGATAAATTACAGCCTATCTACTTCAGTGAGCTATGCCAAGCCTCTTAAAGGCTTGTGATTGTGTAGAGCCATCCTACCATCAGGGTGGTCTTTTGGCAAGCTTTTGTATCTATGATGAACACACCTTCATTCCAATAAGGAAATCTTTGTGAACCCGTTAGTTGGTTTAGTTTCCTCTTACAAGAGAAGTCTGTTGTCATGGTGGTTTGACACTGTGGTCAGACTTTTGACAAAATGACATTGTATTGTACAGACCTTGGTGTCTGACCGTTTGAGAGAGCTGAGGTTATTAAATTTCTCTTTGCAATGACTACTCTCAGCAACTGTATTATTTATGAATAGGTTAAGAACATTTGTTCTTTTGTCTCCTAGGTTCCCAAAGAGAAAGATGAAATGGTGGAGCAAGAATTTAACCGTCTACTGGAAGCCACATCCTATCTCAGTCATCAGCTGGATTTTAATGTTCTCAATAATAAGCCTGTCTCTCTAGGTCAGGCTCTGGAGGTTGTCATACAGTAAGTGACTTCTCTCTTTGTGGTAGACTTTCCTGTTTTGTGAACGAATTTCCAAAAATGCCTGAAACAATTGCGATGTTCCTAGGATAAGGATTACCCTCTTAATACAGCTGCTTGATCTCAGCTGAGCTCTTGTTTGCATATGTGTTTCTTGTTTATTGAAGAAAAATATGCCACAGAGCAAATCTCTCTTCTTGAAAGTTTACTGAAAATTATTGCTGCAGTGATGAATAGTGGATACTTGACTCAGTGTGCATACAGCCCACTTACATTACTTGAAAGCTAATGGCAATTGTAATGGCCTTTAATAATAGCAGGTGACTTCAAACTTACATTTAGCTAGTCATGTATCCCTTATTTACAGAAACTTGTATCAATTTTCCAGTTGTCATACAAGTATTAACTAAAATATCCCATGACAAGTACTTTTATTGCATTCCGCTAATTTGATTGTGATAATGAGTTCTCATTAACACAAGGATTTTCTACTGAGCTGACTTTCACTTATCACCTTTTCCAGATTGCAGGAGAAGCACGTGAAGGATGAGCAGATAGAACACTGGAAAAAAATTGTGAAAACACAGGAAGAATTGAAAGATCTTCTTAACAAGGTCAGATGACGACATTTAGAATAAGACAATAGCATTGTGTTCCTGAGAAAGTGCCAAATTTACAAAAATGTCCAAAGAAAAATACCAGAAAGTTGCTATTAATGCTGTTCTTAAAATACCTCTTTGCTTAAGACCTGCTTAGAAGCCCTGTTAGGACAGGGCTCCTTCTTGAGGAGGAACATAATTGATTAGGCAGAAAACCATAAAATGTAAATACAGGAAAAGAAAGGAAGAGGACAGACTTTATAAACTGTGATGTTTTGTAGCTTCCTTTAGAGATGCTGATAATGGCTGAAGCTTTTGAGAGGTTATTTAAAAATGTGTGCTGTCTTTACTACAAATCCGATTCATAGTACGAAAAACTGGGTTAGACCTCCTTCTGATACTTTTGCTTGTGGTAGGTGACATATTTTCTTCTCTGTGGAAGTTTTTCAAATGAAAAATTGTTGTAGACAACTCTAATATTAAGTTATCTGCAACATAATTAGTAATAAATCAATGTTGGGTTTAAGCCATGTTGTTTGGGGGTTGGTGGTATTTATTATCTTTTCTTGGAGGTAGAATTGCATGTAAGTAACATCTGCCAAAACTAGGAAATCTCTTCAGTATAATGGCATAGCTTGAGGTGAATATGCATTTTACACAGTAACTTATTGAAATCTAACTTTCCACATATTTTTTTCCCCTCTCTTTCTTCCTTTTCTCGCTCTGTCTGAAAAGATGGTGAATTTAAAAGAGAAGATTAAAGAACTTCATCAGCAGTATAAGGAAGCATCAGAGGTGAAGCCACCTCGGGATATTACAGCGGAATTCCTTGTGAAAAGCAAACACAGAGATCTGACTGCACTTTGCAAGGTAAAGGATGACATACATATAGCATGTTTGTCTGCTTCCTGAGGACTTCAGCAGCCAGGTAAAATTAACCAATGTAAATGTTTCCACATCTCTCGCTCTGATCCAGTGCTTTCAAGAGAATGTGGTAGTAACTCTGGGTTGTTACACTGGTAGGGCTGCATTGAGTACTTTTAGGTGGGGAGTATTAGCATGTTGAAAACTCAGTTTTGAGTAACAGTGCGCTGGCTTGTGTCAGACAGCACTTAATGTTTTGAAGGTGAAATTTTATGTCAGGCTTGATCTTTTGGTACAGCTGGGTCTCACAACAGTCTGGAAATAAAATCCGCATTTGAAGAGAAATACCTTTTCTCTAAGATAAAAAAGGCGGTTTACGAATAAAAGACTTCTTTCTATCCAAAGATTATTTTGCACAGAGCTCTGTCTTGACAAGCAGAGTTAGTTGGCCCTCTCTGGGGGTATCTTGATGTAGAAATGTGCTTTAAAAAGGAAACCTCGAAAACTGTTCTTTCTATGATATCTTGCTGGTTTAAAGGTAAACCTTTGGGAGAAATGAACCCAACTCAAGAGAGATTACAAGTCAGAGTTACAATTTACTAAAAAGATTACAATACAGTGATACACAGAAAAACTGGTTTTAACCCACAAAAACAGTTGTATAACCCAGCACTCTGGGACAAGAACAGAACAGTGTTCATTAGCTCCTGTGCTGACCACCATGTGGCCCCTCTGGGTGCAAAGTAAAAGGAAAAGAAAACCTGTTGGTCCAGATGATGGTCGCATTCTGTCAAAGTTCTGGTCCTCCTCTGGATCCAACGAGTGGTACCAGAAGTCCCAAAACTCAAAGTTTATATATGCTCAAGTTCAGATGAGAATGCCCAGTACCTCCCCCAGGGCGGAGAGTTTCACAATGGGTGATTTAACTCTCTGAGTCATGGGATATTTTTGGAATCTCTGATGGCCTAGGTGTTGCAGCTGCCCATTATGCCAGCCCATTGTGGCCCATTAGCAGAGGTGACCCCTCAGGCTGCGTGTGAAGGTGTTAATGCCTTTCCGGAGAGGAGTTATCACAGCTGAATCACTGGTTTGCAAACAAAAGAACACTGTCTTGCCTCACAGGGTTTCTTTAACACCCAGCTTGTAGCCTGAGGTGTGCCCTGGGCAGCTGCTGCAAAATATCCAGTTAATAACAGTCCATCGTAAGTGACATAGAGGATGTAGAATACAAATTTTGGTTATACCCACATAGTGATAAACTGGTCCCAGACCCTGTAACTAGGACAGATACTGACAGACCTCTTGCTAACCCAGGTCAGATAGAACCAAGGATCATTTTTCAGATACTGAAGATATGTACCTTTATTTGGAAGCTCAGCGTGTGTGTGTATACATAAGTAGTGGCTCTCCTATTTTGTCACCAGTGAACAGCTTTGTGCTCTCGTTGCTTTTGTTGGACACTCCAAGTTATTCTGCCTTGAAGGAAAATGACTGTTGCCTTTATACCTAGTTCTACTAATGTTTTTTAAAATCAGGAAGAAGCTTGAATTAGATCATGTCTTTATCTTTTATGCATGGTTACTTCTGCTTTGGAAATCTCCATATTCAATATTAGCTATAATTTTTTAGGAGAGAAAGAAAAATAGAAGAAACATCTTGTGGAATATGAAGCTTTTAGTACCACAGGAACCCTTAAAATATCAGGACTGTAAGGGACCTTCAAATCTGAATGTCTAAATTCCTAAAATATCACCAGACTAATATTTTCTGCAGTGTGGTACAGAGTATATTCAAACAGCAGAAGAGCAAAATATGCTGGATTAAATGTTGAAAAAAATAACAAACCTGATTTAGCTTCCACTAAATCCATGAATCTTACAGTAATTTCTCTTGAGATTAGGTCCAGTCTGATGCTACATGATGCCTTCAAATCCTTTTACGTGTAAACTGATTTTAATGTTAGCTTTTAATCTTACTAGGAGTATGATGAATTGGCAGAAACACAAGGAAAGCTGGAAGAGAAATTACAAGAACTGGAAGCCAATCCACCAAGGTAAAGATACAAACTAAAAAAAAAATACTCAGGAAAGCAGTTCTTTTACTACTTTTCTAAATTTTCTAATTTTCAAAAATTGCTATGGTATGCTTTAATTATGGTAACTCAAGGGGTTAGGAAGGTACAAACATGGAGTTTGAGCTCCTTCAGCTTTAGAACTCAACTTCCTCTTTTTTTAGAGGTGACTTGAGCAGAGAAGGTGTTTCTGAGCAAGGGCGATTCAGTAGGAATCCTGACAGTAACCAGTGCCTGATCTCAAGAGGCCTTTGAGACCTGAAATCCCTGTCAGTAATGATAGCATACAATCCTACTTATTTTGGCAAAGAATTATTATTCTGTTCTGTGCTCTGTATGATTTTACTAGTTTTTTTTGTCATTGTCTTTATGCATGCTGCTTAAGCCATTAGTTATGTAACCTGTTTTATTTTTAAAGTTAAGTTTGTAGCTTCCCACTAGAGTATGAACTCTACTTTCAAAATCTGAATTTGCTGGGGTTTGATCCTCAGCTTTCATGAAGGAGGTCCAAATGTTTGAAACAGAATCTGCTTGTGTTGTTTGTTAATGTTTTTATTTCTTCACCAAGGAGGGACACAATCATTTTTGTTTGAGGAGAAATTTTCAGAAGCAATGCATTTACAACATCCTCTAGCAAACTGAATGTGTTATCTTTGTTTTTTCTAGTGATGTTTATTTGTCATCAAGAGACAGACAAATACTTGACTGGCATTTTGCAAACCTAGAATTTGCTAATGCTACACCCCTCTCTACACTTTCACTGAAGCACTGGGACCAGGTAGGTAATCAGTGTATTTATTCAGCAATTTACTAAAAACTTCAGCTATTTTATTTCATTCTCATGAAAGTTTCTCAGTGGTAATAGTTTCTAACTGTTAGGTCCTGTCTGCTTTTGTGTAGATACTGAATTCTTATGTGATTATTATTTGCTGATGAAATTCCAGACAGCTTTTTGTTAGTGCCAAACCAATCTTTAATGGTAGTCTGCTGAAAGTTTCTATACTTGTTACCTGACTAATAACCAGAAGGGATTTCACATTTATTTGACTCTTGAAATAATTTTTCCGTTGTGTAGAGTTGTTGATTATTTTCTCTTGATTTAGGGCACTTCATTATAAATTTATGCCTCTTTATTTTAGGATGATGACTTTGAATTCACAGGCAGTCACTTGACTGTGAGGAATGGATATTCCTGTGTGCCTGTAGCCTTGGCAGAAGGGTTGGATATTAAATTAAACACAGCAGTTCGACAGGTTCGCTATACGGCATCAGGTATGTGAAACCTCCATTACACATTTGGGGTTAGATAAACAGACATGGTTGTTATTGGGATTAATTGTGTAGAAAGTTGTTAGAGATTTATTTGTCCTGAATGTTTTTTTGCTTATTTCTATGACTCATTTGACATAGTCCATTTCAGTTGTATTTACTGATTGTTCACATTCATTCTTTTATTTCTTTACATCATCAATCAAAGCATTTGGAGTAAGTGGTCTGAGACTGCTTAAGGCTTGGTGCCACAGAATCTGGTATTAAAAATATAAATTAATATAATGGAAAGAATGTATCTTTTTGTTGTTTTTCAAAACATTAGGCTTGGGAAACTGTGAGTTGGGAGAGCAATGCAATGAGAGGCTCACTCTCTACTTGCTGTTTATTTATGCGTATCTTTAAATATCATTTACTGGATGAACTTTTAGGCTTATCCCAGTTAAGGCCATTTTCAGATGCTGTATTAATTACCTTTTCTGCAGTGGAACTAAGTGGTCAGTAACATTCACTTGCCTGCAAGTTAAGCAGTTGTTAGTGTAAAGCTCTCTCAATAAACAAAATATTTTCTAATGTGGTTATGGTAGTTTCTTTAATTTTTAATCCAGTGCTCTTGCCTCCTGGCCTATTAAATTGTTTTTGTCTCCCCTTTCCAGGCTGTGAAGTAATAGCTGTAAATACGCGATCTACCAGCCAGACCTTCATTTATAAGTGTGATGCTGTGCTGTGCACTCTGCCCTTAGGAGTGTTGAAACAGCAGCCTCCAGCAGTTCAGTTTGTGCCACCTCTTCCAGAGTGGAAAACTTCTGCAGTGCAGCGTATGGGATTTGGCAACCTGAACAAGGTGAGCTGTCACTGAGGAAACTGCAGTAGTTCAGGGGTCGCCATGGGTAAAATATGAAATGTGGGTGGAATATGTGGTGGTGAAGAGGAAGAATGTCTTTCCCATGGCTATATTGCTAGGATTTGATGATGAAATTTGTCTGAAGAACTGTAAGGGCCTCCTCTCTATTTTCCAGGTTTTAAAGAGTTAAATTGCAGAAGTAGGTCTGCTGGATCTTGTTAACCAGCAAATTGGTAAACTATGAGAGCACACTAACCTGTGGGAAAGCAGTGTAGGCGCACACCTCCATATTATGTACATGCAGTATATATTCACCAGATTTCCCTTTCTTGACCTGTCCAGTGATATAAACATCAATGAATGCAGTTGTCTTTATTTCTTCTGTCCTTAGTTCTTCTCCTAACTGTCGATACTCTTTCTTTCTAGGTTGTGTTATGTTTTGATCGTGTCTTCTGGGATCCGAGTGTCAATTTGTTTGGCCATGTTGGGAGCACTACTGCAAGCAGAGGAGAACTTTTCCTCTTTTGGAACCTGTACAAAGGTATCTGTGGTGCATGTCTACTTTTGCGAGTGCCTCATTTGTGTAGTTTCAGATCTAGAAAATATGTTTTAAGATGCTGTCAGTGTTCACATATGGATATGATAAAAAGATAGTATTGTAGGAAGACAAATGGAAGCAGAGAGCAGCACTGACTGCAAACAGTTCTGTAGTAGATTAGGGCAGCACATAGCTGAATGTGAGTTTACTGATGCTAGATTCCAGGCTGTGCATGTTAAATTGCATTACAACTATCTACTGTAACACTTGCACTTCTATAGCTACTTTATTGTCTTACACTTTGGTGGAGTTGTCCTGTGACCTACTCAGTGTTACCTTCCATTAAGCATCTATTAGTTGCCACTGGTATTCTGGAACCACTCAACTTCCAGTGTTGTCCTAATTATCTACTTTGTCAGGAGGGTGCATTGAGTTCTCCAAGGAAAGGTGATTTGTCACTGCAGCATTTCTGAATTAAAAGCCATTTCTTAGTTCATAAGTGTATTTGAAATTGAGTTTTTTCTCTGGCCACTTGATAAGATAACTAACACTTTTTTCAGATGTAAGAGGTGCTATTGATCTGTGTATTCCTTTAAGTGGCTGAGTGCAGAACTCAATACTTGCAAGTTATACTCCTTCAGTTTGTTGGGGAGTACAGTGCAGCCTTTGGAGTACTGAACACCTGGATTTCAGTGGAGCAGACTGGAGGCTTTGGGATAGCTCTGTTCCTCTTGCTGAGCAATGCCATTCCAGCTTGATGAGCTGCAGGTCCATCCACATGGTTAAGCTGCAGTGTGCCCCTCCAGGCAAGCTGTGGGGTCTCCAGTTTGTTGAATGGATGACCTTGGTTCCTGTTTTGAGCAGCAAACTAGTTGTGACTGTAAACTATGGGTCTCAGACTGACAGATAATTTTAGAACTCCTCTTTAGAAAATGCTTAAGTAGGCAAAAGATATTGATTGCTCTGCCTGTTTCTACAGATGAACTTTGCCATTAGTAGTTTTGGTTTATCTGCAGCTGATGCTGCCACAATAGATTGTCAGGAGATCTCTGCAGTAAGCATACTGGTTTTTTTATTGCCATATACCAGACTAAAAGCAAAAGTGTATATACAGTGAGCCTATTAAATGAGATATATTTGTCTTGCAGATGACCAGGCGGTTTTCTTCCTTTCTGTCATAGGCAGGCCAGATTTTTCTTTTAACTGCAAAAAAATTACTGTGCAAGGACAGTGCCTTTCTAGGGTATTGAATTGTAAAAATGTTTGATAAGACTTCACTGGAGAAATACAAGTAATGAGCCTTGGATAGCAAGGCTGTTCATGTTGCTTTTGTGGCTTTAGGATGACTTTATTACATCCTTAACAAGTAGTGTGGAGGTTTTGGTTTAAGGTGGAAAGACCATGTCACATAGAAAGGTTTTGCTGCTAGGTTCCAACCCTTCTTTCTCATGAAAATAGGCAGAGCAGGTAAAAATAAAACAGCAGTGCAGTAAAACCCCATGCTGAAGCACAAGTCAGGTGGCTGAAATTGAAAACAACAATTACCATTTATCGTGGATAGTTGGGAGGGAGTTAACGTGGTTAGACTGAAATATTGAAGTAGACCTGACTGAACTTGTGAAGCTGCTGTTTATTGCTGTCATAGTCTGTATTTCTGTAGCTGTAGTATTTTGGGCAGAAACTCTGTAAACTGATTGAAGAAGTTATTAATCCAGAAACAAGAAGTGTAGCAGAAGATAGAATTATCGCAGCATATGTTGCATGAACTCCTTGGGTTGTCAGAGACCAGTTGATCTCTGAGGAGTGTTTAAAGATATATGGGGGAATGGATCAGGTAAATAGACTACACCTGTCTGTACTGCCTGCCCTGTTATAGGTCAGACAAGAGTCCTCCCAGTGGTTTCAGTATAGCCCAGGGTAATCCCTGCTGAGAACACCTGTTGGCTCAGGAATGCTGTGGCTAGCCCAGAGCAGCTGACCCATGCTGCTGGTGCCTCTCGCTCTGCCACACTCTTGGGTTATTGTCATAGCTGTGAAGATGGAGAAACTCCATCCACAGGGCAGAGGAATGCCTGGCAGAAATGTTCAGTGTTTTCTGGAAGTCCTATAACATTTCAGTCTCTGTTTTCTTGCCTGACTCTTCCATTTTTCCTAGAGATGAGATAGAGAAAGGGCCTCATCATCATATCTCTGTGATTGCTGATCAATGGCTAAACTGCGTTCTTGGTATTTGGTATCAAGGCTTAGTAAACATCACTGCCTCAAGGAGAGAATTTCTTGGGGAGCAGTGACACATGCTCGTCATACAAGAAGCTTTTCTGAGCAGCACTTGGGTATTTGCATAGCAAAATAGTAATTGTTCTGCTACTGCCATCTGCCTTTCTGTTACAGTTGTGAACTTACCAGGTGGCTGAATAGCAGTATTTTCAGGTCTAGATAAATGCTTACAAAAAAGGAAGGATTTCCACAGAAATATTTTGGGGTTGTCTGGATACAAGTTTTCAGTGAAAAATTCACTGGAAGCTGCATTTTGAATACATAGTTGTTCCATCAAGAAAAAATTTGTTGACTGAATAGTTGCTAAGACGTTCAGGATCTCATTGTGTCAGGGATGGCAAACTAGGAAAGACTTGGCTGCTGAAATGACAAAAAAAATCCCCAATGCCTATGGATGATAGGAAACCAGTTTTTTGTTCTTTCTTTCAATTGTTTGAAAGACTGGCCTTAATCTTTCAGAAAATTGAGTTAAATTAGAGGAGCAATCCTGTATCTTTTTTCTCTAGTCCTGCATATTTAAGTGTCTTAATTGTGTCTGAAGTAGTGTAATTATCAGAATTTCAAAGGCTTTTGTTTTTAACCAGAATACTTTATTGGGTATTTCAACCTGTGTATTGAAGCTGAACTTCTCCCAGTTGTCTTTAAGGACTTGATGAGAATGTACACCAGGAGATCTTCATCTATACCAGGACAGAACAAATTCACTAATCACATTGGAAACTTGTACAAAAGTTAAAGCCAGGTTTTTAACAGGGACTTTATTTTCCATTTCAACATGCTTGATGTCTGTTTCTAGTTGTAGTATTTTCTTTGCTAAATTTAAGAGTTCATAAATACCTCCAGGAGGCGAAAGATCAACTGAGAGAGTTTTCATTAAGTAACTGTGCTGAGATCTGAATCACTTGTAAATACCTGTTTCTTGCCCCTGAGTTATTTTGGTGTTTCTTCAATACTTACCTAAAATTTTCTGTGACTTTGTGACTACCAGAAATGTGAGCTTACTCTTACCGCAGCTGGCCAGAGGGAAAACAACATAATCTGTTTCGTGTATATCCTGGAATCACATTACTGCTCTTAACCACAGCGTCTCATGGCTGCTGAGTTATTTGATACCTGTCCATTTGACTTCTGAATTCTTCTCAGAATTGCTTCTTTTCTGGAAATTGTTCTACTGCTCATTGTTTTCACTCTATTGAGATTATTTAATGTGAATGTTCTTTGTTAAAAAGGAAATCTAAATATTTGTATGAGGGAAGTACTTACACTGGTAACTGAACTGCTCTGCTGCAGTTAATCATGCCTAAATTAGACTGTTTGGAAGGTACTGAGTTCCCTTAAATGTGGCACAGTTGGGTGTTAAATCCCAGTGGATGCTTCTATGTCAAACAAGTGATATCTTAACTGAAGAAATCCTCTCTTCTGCTTGCTGTGCTTCCTGATGTGTGTATTTATTTTGTAATACATCAGTTCTCTTGATAATTCTAAATAGCACCATGGCATATATAAATACATTTTCCTTTTGTTATTTTGACATGATACTAGAAGATTTAGGACTACTTTTGTCGGATTTGTTTAGTTTCTAATCTTGTGACTTACCTGCAGATCTTGGATAGCCAAGTCCAACTTGTCTGATTAAAATGTTCGATTTCAGTAATTGAAGTGTTTTTTTCTCTCTCCTTCCCCACCCCCCACAGCGCCAATTTTGTTGGCCTTAGTAGCAGGAGAAGCAGCGGGGATCATGGAGAATATCAGTGATGATGTCATTGTTGGTCGGTGCCTTGCTATTCTCAAAGGCATATTTGGCAGCAGCGCTGTGCCCCAGGTCAGTACAGGCAGCGGCTTGGGCTGAAGGAGTAGGAAGGTGCATTGTCATCATGTTGATAATGGGAGAAGAAACAAAGAAAGTAGTATATACACAGTGGGTGTGAGCAGCTGTACAAGGTGTGAGTTCCAGTTGAGAAGCTATGTGCAGCAGGGTCTGGTGATATATTGGGAAGGATTAAGGAATCACCACGAAAGATTTAGTTTAGTGTGTGTTAGAATATAAACATGAAATTCCACCATTAGCGTCAACCGAAGGACTTTGTTCCTTATATTGTTGCAATTTGCATCATTTGTATTTGGCACAAACTGTAGGACTTGCACTGTCTCAACAACTGAAGTTCCTGTCTTGTCTCAGCCTAAAGAGACCGTGGTGTCCCGCTGGCGTGCCGACCCATGGGCCCGGGGATCATACTCCTATGTAGCAGCTGGATCCTCTGGAAATGACTATGATTTGATGGCTCAGCCAATTACTCCAGGGCCAGCCATTCCAGGTGCTCCACAGGTGAGAATATGTTTCAGTTATTTTTAGAAAAATTTCAAAATAGGATGATTTCTCTGAGTAATTTGCATGCATATCTAGACACAAGTTTAGATAACTTGCATCTTATGATGAATTATTAAAACCTGTAAAATAATTTTTCCATCCATGAGTTCTGCCATCACAGGTTTGGTGTCATTTGTTTGCTAAAAAAAAAGAGCATTTTTATTCAGAAAGTCAGTGTGGTAATGTCTGAACGGAATATTTAGTATTACATGTGTGTTTCATCCTCTGTATTTTTATTGTCCATCACCATATTTAAGTGAGTTGTAGTGATTTGAAAGAGGGTGAAGGCCAGAGTGAGATGACCGGGAATCAAAAGGTCTGTCCCAAATAGGGGGCAAACACAATGAAGGCAGGAGTTATCTCCAGTTCATGTTGAGCAGATGGAAGTTTGAAAGCAACAGCCACTCTTGAAAGCACTGCCAGAAAAGGGTGTGTAGCTTTAGCTTTATTTGGGTTCTTGTTCTAATGATACAAGTCTTTAATACACTCAGCTATGGATAAAGTGATTCCTTGCAGAATGAAATACATGATTTTCTCCTACATTTTATGATTCTGTGGATAGTTGCTTTAGGCCTCAGTTTAAAGAGAAACCGCTGATTTTAGTGAATTGCTACAGTTTTTGTTTACTAACTGTGCTAGAGTTCATGTACCAGGATCAGAAACCATTCTTCCTAAATACGTTTTGACAGTTTGGCTGTGGAGTTACAGATACAACATGCAAATGCTGTTTCGATACAGCTGGGACATGACCCTCCTCTGCTTCTCTGGCTCTGCAAACATTGCTTATTGAGTAGAGCTTTATTTTCTTGGTAATTTGTACACAGGTTAAAATAGTTTAATTGGAGACTATTTTATATGCACCACCTTCATGTTAATGGAGATTATGTTGTGATTTGAGCACTTTTAACATCCTTAAAGTATCATTTGCTGCAGGATCTGAAGGAACATGAGCAAACCCTAACAGTGCTCTCTGTCCCCCAGCCCGTTCCACGCCTTTTCTTCGCGGGAGAACACACCATTCGCAACTACCCCGCGACGGTGCACGGCGCGTTGCTGAGCGGGCTGCGGGAGGCCGGGCGCATCGCCGACCAGTTCCTGGGGGCCATGTACACCCTGCCGCGCCAGCCCGCGCCCGGCGTGCCCCCGCAGCAGGCTGCCAGCATGTGAGGGGAGCGGGAGGCCTCAGAAGAGGGTGTGAAGCCCACAGTGCTACTGTTGTGGACTCTGGGATGAAGATACTCATGTAGTCTCTAGCAGAGTCTGCTGAGAGGACCCTGAGTTACTGTACAACATTTGTGTGAGAATGGCCTTACAGAAGCTCACTGAACCTTTGGCTTGGCAGCCTTCTAAAAACCTTAGAGCTGTTTGAAGGGACAGTGTAAACAGAATCCTTTACTGTGAAGCTGGTGAGGGACTTTGATTCTGCAGGTACTTTTGAAAGTCAAGCTTGTAGCTGGAGGTTTTTTGGAATGGGATTTTTTCTACCTGTGTGTGTATTTACAGTTTGGTAATTGCACAAGGCCCTCTAGAAGCTGGTTGCTACAAATAGTAACTTAGTGTAGAATTTATGTAAACTTCTTTGTGGTTTTTCTATGGTTTTGTTTTGAAGACTAATATTTTTGACCAATTCTATTCCTGTGTGGTTTTGAGAATTTGGAGCAACTGTTTACCTACCAGTAACAGCAAATCACATCCCTCCAAAATGGTCCATTGGCTGCTACACCAGCTGCATCCTGTTGTAGAGAGTAAGTTGGTATCACTGAGCAGGCTAAGCATACTGTTTTATTAAATACTTTCGAACAAAAGAAATCTTCAGAATTGCATATTTGTAAGTTAAAAACTAGAAAAAATATTAGCATTTGTTTATATAGAGAGAGAGTTGCCTAGACAGGAAGTTAACTGAAAGACCTGAGTTCTTGACTTCTGCTTAGTGCAGGTATTCACTCTGTACCTCTTGGCTTTGTTTCTGCCAGACTGATGAGATGATGTTGCAACTGCCACTATGCTTCTGAAAATCACTTCGGTTTGGCTGCTTTTCCATGTATTCTCCTTCTTATAATTCATCACAAGCACAATAGAGCTTTCTTTTCATTGCACAGAGCAGTTTTATGTAAGCATTTAGATCTTTTTTCCCTCTCCTTTCTTTCCCCATTAGCATTAGACTTTTCTTATTTCTTGAACTTTTCTCATCCTCCTTTTTCTGCAGTTTATGTCTGTCTCACCTAGCTGCAGTCTCTGTTCACACTGGCTTTTCTGCTCTTCACTGCTCCTGTTCTCATTCTCTGACCCCATGTCTGTATATGTGCAGTCTATCCCAACTTCCTTCTGCCCTTGCACCTTCTGTTCTGATGCCTTCTCTTGTTCCATGCTTATCCATCTACAATTACACTGCCCATGCTTCTCTCTGAAGAAAATGCACACAGAGGCACGACTGCAGACCTTGCTTGTTTCTGGCTCTGTTGTCTTTGGCCACAGACTCTCCATCTTCTATCATCATTGCTTCTACTGTTTTCTTGTGTATCCTTCTTTGCAGCAGGAGATCATTCATCCTGACCATGTCTTGTGGTTGCTTTCTCCTGACATGTTTAGGTCTGTGAGCAGGTATCTCCATAGCCGGTCCTTCTGACAAGCCATGAGAAAGGGCTCATGTGGCCAGAGTATTAGGCTGTGAAGGGGACACAGATTGGAGGTGTCAAGGACTAAGCCCATTGGAGGTTGGTTGGATTTGGTGCCATGGGAGACCCTTTATGCCAAACCTCCCATCTAAATCAGTGTTACTTTCCTCAGGTCTCTAACTTTGCAAATGTTGTTGCTACTTGAGCCCTTGGTGAAAAGGGATAGTATTGAGCAACATCACTCATTCTTGCTGTGCCTTCCAGGGACAAGAGAGACTTGTGATGGTTGGTCAGAAAACTGTCACTGAAGGGGGGCAGGACTTGAAAGTCCAGCAAGGCACGGAGGAGGAGTGTCTGAGGGTGACGGAGAGTAAATGGGGAGTAATTTGAAACTCAAGAGTCCCTGCCTTATGCTCATCAACACCAGGGAAACCTGTTCCAGGATGACAGATGTGACAGACCTTTAAAATCCACCAACAGCTGAGCTCCTTTTGGCTACTCTGACTGAAGATGGGAAGAGAATTGGGGTGCTATGCCATGTAATTGGGTCTCCATATTTGTAGGGTGGTTTGCTGTTGGGATTCATGATGGTGCCATCTCTGTCGTGACATCCTGCATGCTCTAGCAAAGTGTCAGAAACTCTTAAAAGCACTTCAGGCCCGCTAGAAAATAAAATAGTCCTGAACTTAATGTAGTCAAAGATGTCTTTTTCCAGACAAATACCAGGCCACTTCTGCATGGTCTGAGGCAAGCGTGAGTTGCTATCACTGCAGCTACACCATAAGTATCGGACTGCTGAATCTCTGCTCAGCAACAGGAGCCAGTGCTTTCTGAGCTGTCAGTGGTGGAGGATGCAGTGTGGATTTGAGTGTGGCTGTGGTGCTTCCATGTGCTCTGTTGGCCTTCATTAAGCCTTGCACACCCACTCTAGTGTTTCTCGGCCCAGAGGGACCGGAATCTCCCGATCTCTACAGTGCTCTGTGCTTGTTTTGGGTCAGCAGAGGGAATGTGCCTGTTGAATGGGTAAGGATTTAGAGTATCACTTACCTGGGTTTTGGGGTGGGTATGACCTGCAGGTCCTCATGGTTGAAGTGTGCAGACTCTGCCTGTTTTAAGAAGCAGCTGAGGTGCTGCAGCTTTCAAAGAAAACAAATTACCATTTATTGGCAACTCACTACAGTTCTGGAGGTAGCTGGACCATTTGAAGAGGAAGGATAGCCAAGTTGCTCCTGAAAGGAGGTCCTGGAGTCTGGCCTGGGATGGGAATGGCTGCAGCTGGTAAGATTTTGGTAAGCCCGAGGACACTTGGAAAAACTCCACCTCAGAGCATGGAGCTAGTGGAAGAGCATGAAGGAAACAGTAAGGGATGGTCTTGCCTGAGCCTCCACCTCCTTCCAGGAGTCATGTTCAAGCCTACTTGGCTTTATCTCATTTCTTAAGAGTCATAGAATCATTAAGGTTGGAAGAGACCTACAAGGTCATCCAGTCCAACCATCCACCCAGCACTACCACTGTAACTTCTAAACCACATCACCCAGCACCAGAACCAGGTGCCTCTTGACCACCTTCAGGGATGGTGACTCCACCACCTCCCTGGGCGACTTATTCCAGTGCCCGACCACTGGAACAGTGAAACAATTTTTTCTAATATCCCATTTGAATCTCCCATCTCAGCTAAGATGGTGCTTTCCTCTGGTGCTCTCACAGGGGCCACGGTAGAAGAGACCGGCCCACACCTCACTCACCGCAGCCTCCTGTCAGGGGGCTGTGGAGAGCGATGAGGTCCCCCCTGAGCCTCCTCCACAGAAAACAAACGCAGCTCCCTCAGCCATTCCTCATAAGACATATTTTTCTAGACCTTTCAGAGCCTTGTTGCCCTTCTCTGGACATGCTCCATTCTGAAAAGAATGAACAGGCCTTCCCTTCCCTGTGGAGTCAAGGCTACCACCTGATAAAAACATGACTGCTTTATTTGGCTTTTTTGAGGGGAAATAGCTGTGGCTGCTGTGCCTGACTTGGTGCTGTCTGTGAGCTTGGATGGTGTGTTAACAGAGTCTTTGGGGACTGAAGACTTTGCATATCCTTAAACCTCGTTTGCATAACCTGATGACACTACACAGAATTCCAGTTCAAGCTGAGTGCAGAGAATTGTGGCAGGTGCAGCTGCTCCAGCAGGAACCAAGTCCTCCAGGCAGTGCCTGCCACTGACCTGCTGTGTTGTGGCTGGCATCAGGTGTGTGGTGCTGATGGCCCCTCTTGCAGGCTGACCCCCATCACACCCACATGGCAGCTGTGGTGGGGCAGAAGGTCAGACCCTGGCCAGAGAGGGTTAACGTGACTGTATCTGACCACAGATGCAGATCAGAGTGGGCTATAGCTCTGCCAGTTGAGTCAGCCCTCAGAGCAGCAGGTGAGGCTGGGGCCTTCCTGTGGGTTGGGATGCCACTCAAGGGAGCTCCTCGAAGTCAGTAGACTTCACCTTCTTAGGTGAGTGAGAGCACATTCTGGGTTACTCTTGTAATATCTTGAGAATTCTTAACTCAGGCCATATGAATTCCACTGGACATCATGAATCTGTATTCCATTGTTGGCAGAGCTTTAATTGGTTTATTTGGTTTCACTGGTTTATAAAATAAACCTTGCTTGAATATATTATTTGTCTTGATTTTGTAAGGCTGAGCTTACAAATTTCTTACTTGGCAAATCAGCAGGATGCCAACAGGGAATTGTTACAGAGGCAGCGCTGTGCCCCTCTTCTTCTGGGAATGGAAGGGACAAAGTTCAACCCCCCCAGCATTGTGGAGAATACATCAATGCCAAGAAAGCAAGAAAAATGGGAAAGGCAGAGGAGCTGTGTGTGCATCTCAGGGTGTGCCTTGTGCAGGCACAAGGGAGCTTGAAGAAAACAGCTGAAGATAAAGCTGTAAAAGAAGTGAAAAGAGAGCGGACACGTCTGTTAGAACAAAAAATTGAAATTGTGCTGGCACCAGTAACAAAGCCCACAACCCAGCATTGTCCAAATGCTGAAATTAATCACGGGCACAGAATCCAAGGAGTGGGATGGGAACACGGGGAAGATCTTGGCATGTATGAGGGGGGACAACAGGGTGCCATGGCCATGCCAGCGGCCCCCAACCACCTTAAACTGAATCAGCAAACCCATCAGCTTCCACCTACACCTGCAGTGACCTGGGCAGATGCTGCACAGCCCAGTTACCTACAGGCATGGGGGGGGCTGGTATGGCCAGTGGGGCCAGCAGAATAGCAAGGTTCAACAGACCAGTGGGAAACCTCTCCCCAAGCAGCCCCCACTCCACCCCTCAACAGCCTCAACTGCCTGAGGCACAGCTAATGGAGCCCACCCAGGGGACGATAATCCCTCAGGAAAGGCCCAAGGGCTGGGAGTGCCCAAGTGAAGTTACACGTTCATTCAGTCAGTTGCCCTCCAAGCCTACAGGCAAGGGGCAGAGCTGTTAAAAGGGATGATGAGGGGCCAGGATACAGGTGTCCTCCAGCCGTGTGCCATCAACCCTTTTGCATCTTTCCAATAAGACCTGAAGGAGTTAAAAAACTGGAAGCCAAGGTTTGGGGTTCAGGCCACCAGATCAGTGTGGTGAATTTTTGCCAATGGTCTGTTGATAAGGAAAAGCACAAGACACATTCCTGTGGGCCCACTAATTGATACAGGGGCCCAAATTAGTGTTTTGAATAAAAGGCAGGCAGAGAGTTAGGAATTACACCATCAAGGAAAGCTTTAAATATAGAGGGGGTAATGTCTGTTAGCCTGACCCAGGGAAAAATGACTCATGGCTGTGGAAGTGCTCCAAGCCCTCATATGGAGAATTTATTAGAATTTGACAGACTAGGAGGTAAGTAGTGGTACAGTAGAGCAGGATGATGGCCTGATCAAAAGACATGCTGATGTCTCGTGCCACAGTTGGGATCTGTGTTTGAGACACAGTCATCATTGCCAGTAACTGCTGAAGAATTCATGGAAACACAAAGATTTGCAAGTTATGTCCTACTGGGCCACTGACAAGGTGCCACCTTGATGATTGAAGGGATCAATTCCCACTGAAAACACATGTGGGACAACCCATTCTGTTGAAATTGCCTTCTACTGTCATTGAGCCTGTGATCCTGCAAAACTCAGGGGCTTGTGAGTCCTGGGAAGCCCTAAAGGCTAGTGGGAAGACCCATCTCATTAGTGCCTGATGGACGAACCCTGACTTCTAACTCTGAACCCGTCTTCAAAGGGTTCAGAGGTCTGGATTTAGTTTCTTAAAGTGCAGGACATGGAGACCTGGGTCACCGAAATTCTTGCTGGCAACAGGGTAGTGTGCAGCATCAACAACCAGGACCTGTAATAACAAAGATACAGTAGGGTTTGCTCAAATGATGAAACTAACCTTGAAAACTCTCCTTGAAACTCTCCTTGAAGAGAGGAGCCCACACTGGAGCAGGTTTTGCTGGTAGGACTTGTGACCCTGTGGAGGACCCATATGGAAGCAGCTTATTCCTGATGGACTGCACCCCATGGAGAAGTGACCCACGTTGCAGCAGTTTGTGAAGAACTGTTGCCCGTGGGATGGACTCACGCTGGAGAAGTTGGTGAAGGACTGTGTCCCATGGGAGGGACCCTACAGGGAGCAGGGAAAGGACTCCAACTCCTCTCTCTGAGCAGCGGCAGAAACAACTACTGACCATAACTCCCAATTCCCATCTCCCTGCACCACTGGGGGGGAGGAGATACAATGTGGAAGGAGTGAGGGATGGGGGGAAGGTGTTTTTATTTTATTTCTCACTGTTCTGCTCTGATCCTCTTAGTAATAAATCTCATTAATATCCCCGCTTTAGTCTGTTTTGCCCATGATGGTGATCAGTAAGTGACCTCTCCTGGTCCTTGTGTCAAATCATGAATCCTTTGTTGTATTTTCTCTCCTCTGTCCAGTTGCAGAGGGGAGTGAGAGAGTGGCTTTAGCGGGTACCTGGCCTCCAGCCAGGGTCAACCCACTGCACCGTGTTACCACGTGCCTGGGATGCAAGTCTGGGATTCCATCTTTCTTCCTGCTGGCAGAGACGGGCTGGGGTTGGAAGGTACTGAACTGTGTTCCAACGTCCCGAGGTGAACTCTGCACCAAATGGGATACTGCTGCCTACTTACTGCAGTACATGAATGCCTCCTGGTGTGTTAAACTCCCCAAAGGAGACGGCAACAATTGCTCCAGTGCACGTAACCAGAATGCCAGTGCTTGTCAGTTAAACTTTACATGGACCAGGAGAACAGGCAATGCTATTTGGGATGGGAAGAACACTAGGACATCTCCAGCCTGGAAATCCCTGCTTGAAACTGCCATTAAATGTAGGCACATAGGTAAAATGCCTTCGTTAAGGTTATATCCTCCTGCCTGGAAAGCTCTGGCACAGGGCTGAGTCCTGGTGCAGTAACGCTGGCTGGCTGTGATCCTCTCTGTCTTAGTGTGCAGCAGAACCAATGACACCCTTTGCCCACCTGGCATCTGTGACACCAGGCTCGTGGCAACCATCAGCTGCTCCTAGAACCTTCACCTAACTCCAACAGACACTTGTATTCCTGATTATCTCCTACTATTCTGGGATTAGCCTGTAAATTGTCTGTGCCCTCTCTATGGCCCATCTTTAAGGACGGGTCCATGTGCCACAAGTGGTGTGAATACATTCCAAGAAGCCAGCAGAGGGGGTGGCAGGAAGCTTCAGCACAAGTAGGATGGTGGTTAGAATCAGTATATGAACTGGGAATCATTTGGATGTATTATTTGTCTCAATTTTGTAAGCCTCTGTGACAAGAAACTGAAAACAATTATGTCCATCAGTGCAACTGCCAAAAGCAAGGAATGAGTCTGGGTTTCAGATCCTTGGACTGAAAAGCATGTTACTGAAGATACTAACAAGGATGTTGGGAACAGGATGGCTGGATATAGGCAGGCAGCATGCCCTGTGCTGGTGAGAAGCAGTGTTGCATGCTAAAGGCATCAAGAGGTCAGCGGGGCTGGCTCCGGAGCCACTGGGTGTTCCCCACCTCCTTACAGGGCTGTGAACATTGGGCTTGTTCTTTCCATTGGGGTGGTGGTAATGATGTTGAACAGCTATTTTACAAGGTCAGGAATCACAGTGAAGGGGAGCTATCGGCTGCTTCTGCAGCTTGGGTACACGCTGCTCTGGGTGTGATGCCAGAGGTAAATGTGCGACACTGCTTGCCTTCTGTGAGCAGCTGATCAGGAACCCAGGGCAGGAGCAGGAATGACCTGGGCATGGGCAGCACACAGGATCTGGCTCAACATCTCACCATTAAATAGAGCAGCAACCTTCTCACAGGTGTGACTAAAGCAGAGAGGTTTGCGTCTGAAATAACAAGAGAGTACACCTGTTTGTAGGCAACAGGAGGATCACCTAAACCCACCAAACCAAGCAGATGTGACTAATTAAAAAGATCAGAATAAAAAAAGGCTTTGGAAAAAGTGAAATTTCCTGGCTTTTAAGCAGCAATGCCATGGTGGGTGGCCAGTGGTCCAGTTCACATTCCTCACTGTCCCCACGTAGCAGTGGTGAGCCTGGCCTTGAACCACGAGGCCAGATTTGGCAGCAGATTTGGCAGCTTTGGAGAATAACGCTTCACTAACATGTTTACAGGTCTCTGCTGCTCTTAGCAGGCCAGACACAGCAGCATTTGTGTCGTAGCTACAGTTAAACAACCACCTCTTTAATGATGCTCAGTAGCTGCCTGTGTGAACTGGGACAGAAAGGGCTCAGAGCCAAGCCAGAAGTTAGTTTTCTTAGACAAATATTTAACGGAGGGTATCTCTGTAGGACTTTACCTCGCATTAATGGGCTCTAACCAGGGAGCAGCAGCTGAAGCGACAGCTATGGATGGCTCCTAAAATGTCTGTCCATAATAACTCATTTCATAGAGCTGCTGGAAACATATCCTGTTTTGCAAACAGAATAATCCAGACACAAGAAGAATAATTTTGTCTATAAAGTGTGGTACCCCCCTTACAAATCAACGTATTTCAAGTTATAGTCACAGGGGCTCATCCTGAATGTGACAGGTGCTAATTGTACCTGTATCTGTGCTAACTGTACCTGCACATGAGAAATAGAAATCATGAAGGAGATTTGCCACTTGTACTGATCTCTGTATCCTCCAGTGCCTTCCAGGTGACGAACGGATCCTGGTTTCACTACAATCAATACTGACAGAGTGAAAGAGCTCTAACCAAGTGGTGGCTTCTTTCCCTCTGTAGTAACACCCTTGTTCCCTCACTCTCAGCAATGCCATGTTGAGCTCATCCAGCCACAGTGGAGAGTGGCTGTGTGCAACTGGTTGTGCTGTGTATGCACTGTCCATGCCCGAAATGCAGCCTGGAATGGGTGTGTGAGATATGCCTCAACACAGGCACAGAATGAAGCACAAGGTGCTCAGCTCCTGCACTGACCCACACACACACACACTCTGCTGCCAACCAGGGCTGCCTCAACGCCTCACCGAGGGGCAGCAACACCCCTGAGCAACAGGACTTGCAGAAAACACTTGCTGGAAACACCACATCACACACACGTAAAAAGAGAAGTGTTTATTGGTTATATACTGTAGCGCTGACAGTGTTTGAGTCAGGAGAGACATGCAGATAAGTGTGTGTTTACATTTGGCATGCAGACTAAGAGCACTGTGTCACTTGAAGGAGGTGAGCACCATCAGTATCCACTGCATGGGCAGCGTAGGGAGGAAAGCACTGGCTTTCCTCTACTCAGCATGCTGAGACAGGCAAGTTCTGAAAGGGTGGAACAGTGCTGATAGCTCTATTTTGGACACAAAAGTTTGTTTTAGGGATAAAGGCAATAATGTTACCCTGGAAAATTTGCTTAACTTAGATGAATCTGTGATTATGAAAAGATTTCTTGCATTATTTGTCTTCTAACTAAGCTGCCCCAGCCCAAATATATGTTTGCAAATACAAAAAAATAGATTTATTCTCTTAAAAATACATTCCATGCAGCCTGGAGTGCTGCTTCCCCAAGGCAGGAGCTGGGACTGCACATGGGGCAGCCCAGGAGGATGATCCTTTGGGAGACTTGGGTTCTGACCATCAGAGGCATCTGCAAACAATGGCTTTGTGTTCTCTTGCACACAGCACAGCCCGTGGGAGGCTGGCCTGGAGCAAGGCCCTGATCACTCCAACGCTGTGCAAGGGTGGCAGAGATAAGGTCTACTATGTTAGAGATAACACCAATATGACTATTGCTTCGATCCGTACTTAGGAAATGTGCTTGTGTCAAGTGTCTCTTGAAGCACTGAGGTGCACCACCCCACCCTGTGCTTCCTGCCCTTTTCCCTTGCTGGAGGTCCCATCTGTGGGAGGGCCACAGGGCTCCCCTCAACCAGGCCCACTGCCCAGCACCAGTGGGCACATGGCCAAGCTGTCACACCCACGCTCCCCGAGCAGCTGGAGAGGCAGCTCTGCGCGCTGCAGAGGTGTTTCTGGGTGTGAAGGAAGCTGTTCTGTGAAGCAGCAAGCTGCTGCCCCTCAGGCTGGCACCAGCCCTTCTGGGGAAAGCCACTGGCTCTCCAAAAGGGACCAGCAGCTCAGGGTCCTTGGGAGCAGCGAGCACTGACACACTTCCTCTGTACAGCAAATACATTTACAACTTTGGAATTACCCAAGGGCTCGATGCGTGGCCTTGCACATCATCAAGCCTACTGAAAAGCCGGTTATATTTATATGCTAAAATTACAAATACTTCTTCAGTGATGGCAATATTTACACATATACTCTATTTTACAGCTGTTCAAAAAAAGTGTGCAATTTGAGTAAACACATTGTGTTTCCTGAAGTCATTGCTATAAGGTTAATAATACAATCAGCTCCTATTGCACTCATTGACCAGAGGGCATGGCCCCTTTCTGTTCTAGGGAGGGTTTTCTTTCTCAGATTTAATCTTGGTTGTGGTAAAAACAACCAGTGTGACATCTGTGTCCAGTATTTACAAGCAGTGAGACTGAGTCTAGAGCAGGAGTTCAACGTATCTGCTGTAAAATATTGAACAAATGACTGAAGCAGCTGGAGAAAGGAGAGATGTTACCTTGTGAGAAGCACTTGAGGAGAGCAGACAGTGCCCAGCAGCTCTGCATTGCTGGGGCAGCAGCTGTGGATAAGCCAGCTGAGCAGCAAGGTGAAGCCCTCTAGTTGCTCCAGCAAAGCCTGGTCCTGGATGACAGAAGTGGAAAACCCAACAGCTATTGTTGCTGGTGGTTCTTTCCTTGCAATTTAGACACAGGGGTTCCTGGGTGAGCTGTGGGGTTGAAAAGCTGATGAATAAGCCAGTGTTTTGTGGGTAGGCACAGGGAAACCTGTGTTTATCCTGCATGTCGTGTCACAGGGATGCAGAGACTTCCTGGCCAGGACTGAAACCAGTTCCCTTGGATGGAGCTTTGGGAGCACCATGCGAAGCTGTATCCGAATCAAGAAGATGAGGAGAGGGCTGGTAGATGAGTAGGGGTGTCCCGTGGGATGTGGACCAGTGTCCTGCAGCAGGATGGGGACTGGGTGGAAAGCCATTCAGTTGCTGCCCAAAGCAATACTTGTACAGTGCAGTACATGCTGTCCCACGGTGTGTACAACAAGCTGCAAGTCCTGGGCAGCAGTGACCCAGGGCAAGGGGAGCCCCCCAACATGCCAACTCTCTGGAGGCGCAACCGCCCACGGTGACTGTGACTGGTACAGGTTATACAGCTGGAGAGCTGCTTAGCAGCAGGTTCGGGAATGCACAGAGAGGGAAATAATCCCTGTGACAACTGAAGAGGCAGCTACATGCCAAGGTGCTTCCCAGCTGCTTCCAGGTTAAGCAAGCAGGTACTGCATGAGGCATTTGGACTGCTGAGACAGCAGGTTTAGTTTTGAGAGGAACATGAAAAGAAGGGGTAAAGAGAGGCAGCACTCTGCGGTGGACAGGCTGCAGCAGCCCCGTGGAGCAGTGCTGAGCTGGGCACTGCTGGGCAGGCTGCAGGGCCGGATCTGCTGTGGGGGCAGCACAGCATCGGGAGGCAAGTGCTGCTGGCAATCCATCTGATTTTGGGTGGTGGCAGTGATCCTGACATACAGTGAGTGCTGAGCAGAGCAGGGTGCTTAGGAGGGACATGGCCATTGCACAGGATTGTTACAAAGAAACTGTGGTTTCAGATTGAACAATCTGCAAGGATTTCCAATCCTTCCTGATAAACACATGGGGAAGCAGTTCAGAAATCTGAATTTAGCTTCAGAATTTCACTTTCTTTTAGTTTGGATTTTGAATTTAAATTTTTCCCCATTATCTTGTTCTACTAGCACTGTTACCATGTCAATGGTAACAGAGAGTGGTTCATATAATTTATTTTAATATAATTTAAAGATTATTATAGAGCTGCCACTCAGTACTAATTTAGAAGCATTATCTTTTTGTCTTGTTATGCAACTTGAGACTTATAAGTCATGACATATAAAAGAATAAAACAAAGGGTTAAAAATATGAATTTGGGAAAACATCTTAAAAATTGCAAAAGGAAACACTTTTTTTCAAAAATAATTTTTCCCTTCCTCCAAACAATCTTCATAAAAAAATAATCATGTCACTGAAACACATCTTTGTGTTTTCATAGATATTTTGCAGCCAGGGAGGAGCTGCAGCACAGGGATGCGCAGTACAGGCAGGCACACAGCTGTGGTACCTGCTTCTCTGGAGGCGGGATATGGGAATGAGTGTGGGGTGCAACTCAGACATGGGAGCTGCTGGGGTGCAGCTCTTTCCACAGGACCTCAAAAACGGATCAGGGACCTTTTCCTTCTGGCGTATTACCCCTGTCCCTCTGCAGAAAAGCACAAGCAGCAGGAAGCACTAGGGGGGGTCAGTGCTGTTTGTGTACAGGCCAGCCCAGCAGCTGGGGGGTGGAATAGAAAAGAAGGACTAGCCAAGCCCTGCCTGTGCAAGCCAGGAGCAATAACCCTGCTCAGGGCAGATGTTGCTCCAGCACCTGAGCACCTCCTGGAGCTGCAGGGGCAGTGTCTGCCTGACAGTGACACCAACTGCATTCCGTGGCCTGGGGGCACTGACAGGGGGACACATCTCTGTTGTATTTGAAGCAGTCTCTGACCACACTTGAGTCCCAGGCACAGTAGACGGCAGATAGAGCACAGATCGAGGCTGTAACCATACTGGAGATCAGCTTAGGGTTCAATCCTGCTGCCTCCACTCTGTTTTGGGAAGGAACAAGGACATTCTGCTTGTCTGTGAGGAAAAGCACTTGTTTCTTTTTCTCTTATGGCTCAACTGCTAAAAATGAGCTGCAGAGCTGTTGCCTGCAGAGTGTGACAGACATAAAGCTTCAGGTAAATGGCACTCCAGTCCCAGGCAGGAGGAACTGTTGCTGCTGCAACACTGGTTTGGCTCACTGGATGACTTCTTGGTGCGGGATCTCAACTGGTGATGAGTAGGTCATGCAAGGCTCATTGCAGAGACTGACAGCAACAGGGAACAAACTGCTTCTAAACAACATTTTCTGTTCTCCTTCCCTCTCAATGTGTAAAGCAACAAGCAACCAGTGGGGAATGGTCTCCTCCTGCCTAGAGAGAGAGGGTGCTGGGAACACTGAGGTGACCACTACCCCAGCCAAAAGGGGGTATTAGGAGAATGCAAAATGTCTCTAGGAACTGAAAGCTTTCAATTGTGGAGGACAGCTGTCATGGGCTGGATGTAGTCATAGGGACACTGCTGGGATCTTGTGTGAATGTAAGTGGTTAACAAAAAATTCTCTCTTGTCCAGGGAGTACCATTGTTCAGAGAGGCTATGTAGTCAGAGTTTCCATATGGAGACAGACTTATCATCCTACATGGAAGATTAAGATTGCAAGTACAGAGATGAGAAAAGGGAGTCCCCTGAGCAAAGTCTCTGCAGCTGCCTCTTCAGCAATGAAGAATAATTCACTGGTAAAGCTCCTGTACCTTTCAAATCGCATTACAAAACTGGTTTCAGACTACCTGAAGCCTCTGGAGAGGTTACAAACAGGTGTGATGCCTGTGAGCTTGGTACTATTCTGCCTCTTGCTCCACTGTTTTCACTGACCAGAAGGGAATGCAGCTCATCTCCGAGATGTCCGGCAGGCCCGGGAAGTGCCCTGTAAGAGACAACCCACAGCGTCACAGGACCCGCAGGACCCGCAGCTGCCCCGCAAGCATTTCTACTCTGTGGAAAAGGATTGCAAATGCCTTTGGTAACTACCCCAAATCCCACCAGGATCCCAGTCCAATGGTGGGGTGGGGAAGAGCAGCGACAGGATGGGTTTGGAAGACAGAGGTTCTGCCAGCTGGGAATAAGCCCAAAGCAAAGGGACCTGGCCCTGCCTCACATAGCTTTTTTTATGCTGTAGGATACCCCGCACCCATTTCCACATCCAGCATGTGGGTCCTGGAACTGGGATGCAGAACACCTGACAACAGAGGAGCTGGAGTTGATTTAATGTCGAGCACACCTTTTGTGGTGTTCAGGCTTCTGCTACAGCTGGTGGAGATCTGGGCAAGACAGCAGACCCAGATGATGGTGTGTATGTTACAGGGATGTTACCCAAGTTTATATTTGCTGTTGATCCAGTCTGTGCAGACAAAGAAAGCACAACACAGTCTCAGGTATAGGACTCTGCACTGGGCCAGGTGAATATTACCTACATAACACCTCCTGATGACCACATAAGAGCATTGCTGGGGTGCCTCTTTCCTCAGCTACCCACAAGGACAGTGTCAGTTCACTAACCTCTGCTGCCAACACTACCTTTCTTCTTCAGTCTGCGAAGGTCAGCTGGGACCATGGACCTCCGGGATCTTAATTCTGTAGCACTCACCATAAGGTATGACTCTGTAGGGCATTCAGCTGCCTTGCTGCAGTCCTGCTGCTCTCATGGCAAGACTCAGCAACTGTGCATGTCCAGTGACATACACTGGCAACGGGTTTGGGGTCTTACGTATTTCCTGCTGTAGACAATCCATAAATTGAAAGATACACTTTGCTCTCGGCAGCTGCACAGGCCAAGAGGGAATGCCAGGAGAAAAAGGAAGTCTTTTGTACAGACACAAGCATGCCTGTGCACCTGAGAATTAATGTCTGCCTGGACCTCTATATCCTCAGAAAGAAGCCCCTTGTGAAGAGGCTGTAATACATACTTTTTTCATATTTCAGACAATAAGTCATAGTCACTATAATGTGGGCCATTTTGCAGTTGTGTGTCCAGAAGGATGTATTTTAGGAAGCAGAGCAGCAAGTATGTAGCAGCAGAGAAGCACTCCAGTAATACAGCAGCCAGCTGAAGCTGGGACTCTGCTTTTGTCTCTCCAAATGTTTTTTTCCATCCCTGATTGACTCGTGTACCACAGCATGACTAGATGCAGTGCCTCTTAGTCCTTGGAGAATATTTTTAGCCATAAAGCTAGCTGAAACAAGTTTACAACAGAAAATACAGCAGCCACTCCACCCCTGGGAAGTGCTAACTTCAGACTGGATTTTTTCTACAAGGTATACTTTCTTTTTGGACAAGCTCTATAAGTTATGTTACTCGGAGGTCAGTTCAGATATTGGCTTCTTGCTTTGTAACTACCTCCCCTCACATACCTGCTCCTCTGCTTGAAGACCTGGTTGCGCAGGGGAGTTGGATTCAGGGTCCTGCAGCTCCACCTTGGTGGCTGGCCTTTTGCCTGGAATGTCAGCCTGTAAGAGGTACTCAGAAGAGCTGTACTGCTTCCTCCTGGAACTGGACACAAAATCCTTGCTTTCATCCTGTGCAAAGGAAAATAAAAAGGGTTGGGACCTGGGGACTCTGAAGGGCCTGGAATAACGCTGGGCTTCTAGTCCTGGGTTTGTGGTGTGAGGTACTGTCTTGAGTCCCTTTGGCAAGGAGGGACTTGGGGCACCAGACCAGCTATGGCATGGCCTCACTTATGTACTATTTCATAAAGATTTTTTAAAAAATCCAGTAATTTTAACCCAAGTTATGGATGCAGAATCACAAAACAGAATAGATCCCTTGGACAAGGTTACCGAGGTCCAAGGAAAGATGAAACCACTGATGTGATGTAGCTGGCTGCTTAAGTAGAAGCTTATGTGGAGTCAGCAGGAGTGAAAAGATGATGGATGCTGTGTTGGGTTTGCGTGGCCAGGTTTTGGTAGGGGGGAGCTACTGGGCTGGCTTCTGTGAGAAGCTGCTAGAAGCTTTCCCCATGTCCATCAAAGCCAGTGCCAGCTGGCTCCAAGACAGACATGCCACTGGCCAAGGCTGAGCCAATCAGAAAAAGTAACAGCATCTCTATGATAACATATTTAATAAGGAAAAAAAGTCACTGTACAGAAGTAATTGTGGCCAGGGAAGAGAGGAGTGAGAATATGTGAGAAACAGCTCTGCAGACACCAAGGTCAGTGCAGAAGGACGGGGAGGAGGTGCTCCAGGCACTGGAGCGGAGATTCCCCTGCAGCCCATGGTGAAGACTGTGGCGAAGCAGTCTTCTGCAGCCCGTGGAGGTCCACAGGGGTGTTGAGATCCACCTGCAGCCTGTGAAGGAGCCCCTAATGCAGGTGGATCCCAAAGGAAGCTGTGACCATGTGGGAAGCCCACTACGGAGTAGGGTCCTGCTGACCTGTGAGGAGAGGAGATCGTATACTGGTAGGATTTGTGACCCCTTGGGGGACCTATGCTGGAGCAGCCTGTTCCTGAAGGACTGCACCTCATGGAAAAGTGACCCATGTTGGAAAAGTTCATGAAGAACTGTAGTCTAGGGCAGGGATCCCACGCTGGAGAAGGGGAAGGACTCCTCTCCTGGAGCAGTGGCAGAAACAACATGTGATGAACTGACTATAACCCCTATTACCCATCTCCTTACATTACTGGGGGTGAGGAGGTGGAGTCCTGGAAGTAGAAAGGGGAGTCCAGGAAGGAGGAAGGTGTAGGGGGAAGGTGTTTTTAAGATTTGTTTTACTTCTCATTATCCTGCTCTAATTTTGATTGGTAATAAATTCAATTAATTTCTCCAAGTCAAGTCTCTTTTTGCTTGTGACAGTAATCTGTGAGTGATCTCTCCCTGCCCTTTTCTCCCCTCATGAACTTTTCATCATATTTTCTCTCCCGTGTCCAGTTACAGAGAGGAGTGATCGAGGGGCTTTGGTGGGAGCCTGGCATCCAGCCAGGGTCAATCCATCACAGATGCACTGCACATCAGTCCCCAAAGCAGGGGAGAGAAGGGGCGAGAGGCAGCACATCCCTGGACATTGTCAGGGATGAGCCACCCATCATAAGAAGGTATGAAGGCTTCCTTTGAAGACAAGCCTGCCTTTAAAGTTTTGTCTAATATGTGCAGCACACAGCCCAGCTCCAGTTCTATTAATGTCAGAGGCATAAGAAAACTACGCATTCATCTGGCATTGCTGCTGCTCATCTGCTCACTCCCTGCCAGTGCCTTCGCACTAATTTTCATCAGTCAAACATCAGATCAGAGAAATATCGACTTCACTATCTGAACCATGAAGCCCAACAGAATGACTGCTCAAGGTCTTGTGTTGCCTCAGGTCTTTAGGGAGCTTGAGGAGGTTGACTGCCAGCACCAGAGGGAGCTGGTCCCCAGGCTGCAGCACCCATCCTGCTCCCTGGAGCTCCCAAAGCAGTGTTACAGAGAACTGCTGCTTCTGCAGCACAGGTATTGCAAAGGACTGTCAGTAACTCCTGTAGCTTCATTAGGGACATTTGCCTACATCAGCAGCAAGGAAGGGAAGGCTGCAATGGAGGAGAGGCACACGGATTTTGGCAAAACCAGCACAGGTCTTGTGTTTCCCAAATAAGATTGTTAAGGGAATCTTCACTGTGGACAGCAGAGCTGGAAAGAGATGACAGCGATACCTGCACAGGACAGCTGAATGTCAGCACAGATCAGTGCCCAGCCTTCTGCCAGAGAAACAGCTACATCTTTAAATGAAACATAAATCCCAGCAGAAACAGCCTTCTGTGATATGAGGCATATTATAAGCCTGAAGATACCCTTCAAAGGGTTCTTTTCCAAGGGCATATGCAATAATTTAAGTTGCCCAAATACATACCATTTGGTATATCTAGTACACCTATGTATCTACAGTCTTTTAGGTTAACTTCATACTCCTCATTTACAAGCTAAAAACATACTTACTTTATGACCAAGAATTCAGGTTTGTGACTACGTAGTGTCAAGGGTGAGTTTATTGCAAAGTGATGCAGAGAGAGACTGCATCAGAGAGACTGAGCTCAACTCTTAACAGCCCTGTGTGAACTAACGACGCGGTTGTTCTCCTTACTGCCTGTCCCTGGAGACATGGGCAAGGCTGGAAGCCAGCTAATCCTTGGGATAACCACACAGAGGTCAGGTTGCGCTGTGAGGTACACTTCAGCTGCTGTGAATGTAGACCACATAGCTGGCAAATTTGATTTGACAGTGACCTTGAGAGCACCTGCAGAACATACTGCAGAGCTACACTCAGCCCTGGGTGGGCTGTCAGGGGGAAAATGGAAAAGAAATCAGTGCCTACTGTTTACAGCTCCATGACCAACCACATGTGAACCCAGCTGCAAGTGGAGAGAGTCAAGTCAGCTGTGAGAGTTAAGGTTGTGGGTGCTGTGAATTGAAACTCCTGGGATAAAGGGAGGCCCAGGAATGGATCTCCCATTTCCCAAGCACATAAGCTGTTGTTATGCAAAAGGGCAACTTCAATCATATCAGCTCTGCTTGGATTCATGAAAGAGCAGTACAGATTGCCTGTAACCCACCCTGGCCAGGGAGACGATGTATTCTCAGTGTCACAATATAGCTGGAAGGCCAGCCTGCACTTTGTAACACCAAGTGACAGGCTCTCTGCAAAGCAGAGTACAAATTCTTCCGTGCTTCTCATCATCAGAGAAGTAGAAGAGAAGTTTTGAAAATGTAAAACTCCTTTCCTATCTCCACCGCCTCATCTTCGTCAATGCCAGAATCATTCAGTTAGGAATCTGTCCCCTCTGTCACCAGCACTGTTGGATAACCCAGCTGGGTTTTTCCTGCAGACTGGCAATGGCAGCAGCTGCTCAGAGCAGTGCTAAATGAATAGCAGAGGCAGGAGTTGCAGCAAGAACTAGTGTGGTGTTTAATGGCCTGGAGGGCAGTGAGCTCACTTGAAATCTGCCAGAGCCTGCAGCTCCAGTGGCAAACACAGCTCACCAGACCAGATATCTACATGTGTCAGTGCTTTGAGGGACACCCCTCATTGGTACTAGCCAAAGGAACAGGAAAAGAGCACAGCCATCCTTGTAGAATATGGGCACAGACCAAGGAGGGAGCAGCCTTGTGTTACCAGCTACCACTCATCTGTTTAGGAAATGCCCAGGGAGCATTTCCAGACCAGAGTCTGGTTTCACGTGAGGAAACCATGCAGCTCTTACCAAAAAGAGCTCTATCTCTACAGCTGCCATTAGAGCTACAGCTCTGCCTGAGGTACAACCCCACTCAAGTCTGCTCACTTTCAGCATTTTTTCATTGCTACTCCAAGTCAAAAATGCCATGCAAAGCCACTCTGAAAAGCATACCATGTCCTACTTAAGCTACGACTATGTCTTCTCTAATCTTGGCAAGACTAAATGCTACTATGTAGTTATTCATATGGCAGTACAAGACCCAAAGCAGATGGATCTAATTTCAATAAAGCTAAATCTGGTAATTCACATATGAGATGCTGCACTGAAGATAGCAGAAGCTGGGAGAGGCAGCACTTAGGAAATAAGCTGTAAGAATTTCAAATCACGCATCCTACAACTACCAGGCAACGTGGAAAACCTCATCAACTGAAAGAGAAGAGTGTTGAACACAGGATACTTACAGGTAGCGCAGTCCGGTGCCAAACAGCAGCTGCTGTAGGATCACTTGCATAGCTCCTGCGTGTCAGCAGTTCAGATGCACTTAAGTTACTTTTGGTCCTTCGGGACCCCAGTTCAGGGGCACTCCAAGAATTAGCCGTGGCACTGGTCCTTGCTGAGGCCTGCTCCAAGGAGTCTGTTCTTGTACTATTCCCTTCCACTTCGGAGAGGTCCACTGAGGACCTCCACAAGTCTGTAGTACTGGAAGCTGCACTTTTCTCCACTTCAGTTTGAGAGTCCTCCAGGGAATGTAAGCCTTGTCTTGTTCTCCAGGAACTTCTCATAGTGGCATGCTTTGTTTCAGATGAAGCTGCATCTGAAGAGCCATGGCTCTTCCAGCTGATTGTCTCTGAAGGCAGTTCACTGTTCCTCTCTGTGAGTTCAGAAGTCTTTAGCATAATGCTGCTTCTGGAGACCACTGTTTCAGCTTTACTTCTCGGCACTGCCTCTCCACTTCTGTCCATCTCAGATAATTTCAGAGCACTTTTATTAATCGATATCTCAAAGGGTGTGGGGACATTGTTTGTTATTGATGGTGAAGGCTCATTTGAGGCTGCTCTGATGTTGCTGCTGGTAACATGCCTTTCCTTTGCTGGTATATCTGCAGTGGTCCTTGGAGCTGTTGGCTCAGAAGGGAAGATTGTGATGCTGCTTGTCATTTTATTTGTTACCATTTTAAAAACAGACTTCTGTTTTTCTGACTCTGCCTCCGAAACAGTCCCTCCCATGACTGCCTTCATATCCTTCTCAACAATTGCAGGTTTAATGATGGCTTTTGACCTCAGAGCTTCTCTCGGGCTGAACGACCTTCTGGATTTCAATCCTCCAGTGCTGGCATCCAATGGTTTTATACACTTGGTGGAGTCTTCATCATTTACAGTATTTTTCTCATTTTCAAAAAGTGATGCTCTAAAAACTCCTCTAGAATTGGAGAACTGCTTGGAACTGACTTTCTTTCTTGTCTCAAAATCTGACTGAGTGGTTGTTTTTTTGCCTCTTCCTGATTCTTCATCTGAATTAAGCTTTTCCTGGTTACTCTGGATTGTCTTGGAGTCAGTTTTTAAACCCACGTTTACATGATCTGTTGCTGAACTTGAAGACTGCTCTGTCTCTTCTTTATCAAAACCTGTGAGAATCTGCAGAATGTCTTCCTGACTCCTGGAGCGATGGGAACGCTTTGTTAGTATTGAAAACTTCACACTTTCAAGAGATGTGTCTGTGACTTCTTTTTCCTGGGAGATTATTGCCCTTTTAGCCCTCCCCTCCAAGGGCTGTCTGTGTGATGCAGCAAAAGTGTTCACTGCTTCTACTTTAGAGCCAGCAGAGTCTGAGGCTGACACATGGGAGGACAGATGGTACCTGTATGCCGAAGCTGTGCCATTGGAAGAGGTGTGGTTACCCCTTGCGAGCTGCGTGTCCCCCGTGCAGTCACTAACTTCAGCCTGGCTTGTTTTCAGCTTCTCAGCCAAAGAAACCATTGATTCTTCTTTGCTTGACTTTTCATCCCGTGTGTCAGCACCATTTTGGCAGCTGCCACGGAGCACCTGAGATGGCTTTTCAGCCTTGGATCTCAGGCTTGTGTCACCAACAGATTTGGAAGGTGCTTTCCAAGACTTCTGCTCCTGTGCAGCAGGAGGATATCGGCTGAGGACAGATGGCTGCTCTTTGGATCTCCTCCCCTCATTCTGCATGACGTAGCCTTCCTTCTGACCAGGAGAAATAGTGGAAACTAAAGATTTCTCTTCCAGTCTTTTTGTATCTGTGACAGCAGCGTCTGAAAGGGCAGATGCACCAGATGTTTTTCCCGCTTTTCTGTTCATTAAGCTTGAACTGGGCACCTGCTTACCACCATGGCTGTAACTGTCATTACTGACAGAGAAGTCTCTGTTCCGTGCTCTTTCCCGGCGCTGCTGTGGCGAGAGCTCCCTTGGCTTGTGCTTGGCAGCTGTCAAGTCAGCCGTGACACCTCTGTATTTAGGTCGGTCATGTTTTCCCCTGCTGGTAAAGCTTGTATCTTCATTTTCAACCTCTCCGTTCTCCAGATCTTTCTGTTTTTTTATTTGCATTTTTATTTCTTCTAGCTGACCTGTTAAGAGTTTGTTTTTATTCTGTTCACTCAAGTAACTGTCTTGCAGGTCATTGTTTTTGGCTCTTACTTTTTTAAGTTCTTCTTCTAAAGATTCAAAACGTTTGATCTGAGTTTTAAGTTTCTCAATTTCTTGGGTGAGATCTTTCACTTTGTTGTCTTCCTGGTTTTTATTCTTTTGGTTTTCTGATTTATTCCTGGTTTCATTTTCTACATGTTTCAGGTAATCCACACTTCCCTTCCTCCTGGTCTCCTTAGAAGGCAGTGCAGAAGTCAAGTCATCTTCAATTCTCAAATCATTTCTGTCCAGGAGATTGTTGGATGACCTTTCTAGCAAGTTGGATGCATTTCTAGTTTGATCTGCCCTATTTATTTTATTGTTTTGTTCTAGTTTCTGTGTTAGCTCCTGGATTATTTTTTCATTCTGCTTTTCTCTTTCATTAAAATGTTTTCTTTCTGTGATAAAGCTCATAGCTAAGGATTTCAGCTTTTCTAGCTCACCCGTTAAGCTCTGCTCAGTTTTATCTAGCCTGTCCTCAGATGCTTCCAGTTCTTTCACTTTCACTCTAAGTATTTCTAATTCTGTAGATATCTTTTTGGTCAAGTTCTTTTCTTCATTGAGGCTAAGACACAGCTGTGTACAGTCATTCTTGCTCCTTCCAAAGGCCTCCTCCAGCTTCTCCAGCTCTGCCATTCTCCTCTGAAGGTGTTCAATTTCTGACTTAAGTTCTCGAGTGAGGCTCTCCTCCTCTTCAAGTTTTTCTTTCATTAATCTGCAAAGCTCTTCAGCCTTTCTAATTTCTTCATCCTTGCCTTCAATCTTCAGTACTCTTTTCCGCAGGGCTTCGATGTCAGCCAGCATGCTGGAGTTGCTGCCTTCTGCCTGGATAACTTTGTCCTGGAGGTCAAGCAGTTCATCCTCTGCTTTCTGCAGATTTTTGGTTGCTTCCTCCAGTTCATCAAGGCGGCGACTAAGGCTCTGCAACTTGAAACGTAGGTGCCGATTTGAGGTTTCCTTGTAACCTGTAAATTCTGCCATGTTTATTTTATTTCTTTTAGGTGAAAGCTTTGCTTAGTCTGGGTGAACTTGTGTATTTCTGGTACGTGTTCCTTTGAACAGAGGCAATCTCACCCTGAAAGAAAAAATGTTATAAATCAATATAAGAGCTCAGAATATAAAGTATTCTCACTATGTAAGCTCGACTATAAATGTTCATCTAAATAACTTCTTAATTAAACACATTTCTGAGTGCTAAATTAGGAGAAATGAAACTGCAGAGAAGACCCACAGTCCACTTACTTCGGTTATACAGGGTTTCCAAAAATAGCTTGCTCCCAATATCTGAAGGCAGGAAGTGCCCTCCCCTGCTGGTCTGCACAGGCGGTTTGTGCACTACCAGCAGATTCTAACCCAGGGCTCCACAGTCAGTGCAGCTGCCTATGTGCCAGGTCCCAGGCTGTAGAGGGTCATGCAAGACTCAGGTCCCTGTACATGGACACGCCCACACAGCAGACACCTCTCTTTTCAGCACTGCACCAGCCTCCTGAAGACACCTTAGTGAAGAAGATTCAGGATTTCAGAACCAGAAAAATGCAAGCCCCAGCCAGGTGGTAACCATTG
The DNA here is from genome assembly GCF_036250125.1 of Pseudopipra pipra. NCBI lineage: Eukaryota > Metazoa > Chordata > Aves > Passeriformes > Pipridae > Pseudopipra > Pseudopipra pipra. The sequence goes on along the minus strand of NC_087572.1, from coordinate 7,078,500 downwards.
AGGAGAGGGCAAGCCCCCCATCCTGGCTTGCAGTTGGAAGGACTGGGAGCTGCTGCCTTTCAGCACTGCCCATTGCTGCCAGGATTTCTCCTGCATCCTTGGCTGCTCAGCAGAAATCTTCCGCTGGGAAGGACACTATGCCAGTGGAGTTTCAGGTTTCTCCCTCCTGTTTCAAAAGCTGTCATTGCTCTTGCCTGCCACCCACTCACCCACCCAGGAGATGAGCAGCTGCTTATGCCGCTCCCTGCTGCTGCTGAGAGCAAGTACTGATTAAAACACACTGGCACACTCTTGATGTACTCAATGTGAACTCTTCCTAGCTCAGCTCAGAGCTGGTAGGATGTTTTTTAAACAGTCCCTCTGTGCTTGGCAGGGAGTAGCAGGGAAGGGGCCCTGGCCACACCAGAATGACCGCTGGGAGGATATGAAGTTCCCCTCTGGCAATCAGCATTACCACCGTCCTATCCTGGGCCTGAGGCACAGCCCCAGTGAGTGCCAGGGCTACTGCAAATGTGAGGAGAGGAAGGGTGACTGCAGCAGCTCTTTGACCTGTGCCCTTGCTCAGGCTGGCTGCCTTGGAGTGGGACTTGACCTCCAGAATTTGTGTGGAGCTCTCTGCAGAGGAAGCACTCAGGATTTTCCTATTTCACAGTGCCAAGATGAGCAGGATGTGGGGAGGAGACAGGGCTGGGAAGGGAGGCAGCAGTGCCCCAACACATATCCTTGGGCTGGAGATGATCCATTTCCAGCCAGGCAGAGGGGCCGTGCTGCAGACAGGTACCTGCCATGCACGCCATGGAGGTACTCCTGGTGCACACTGGGCACCCTTTGACCCATCTCCTGAAGGACTTCCCTCACTCTGGGGGGGTCACCAACCTATTTGGTTGATCTCACGCTCCTCAGGTACCTACCTGAAAGGAGCACTCCAAAGAGTACCTGGAGAGGAACCTTGGTGTTCTGTGTGCAGCAGTGCACAGCCTTGGCCACACGCCTGTCCCCTCCCTCACCACCACAGCCATGTCCTGCTCCTGGACAACCCTCTCTCATGCTGTCCACACACCGTGAAGGCCTCATGGGCCACAGCCCCACTGTGCAGCTGCCTGCAGGCAGGAAAGGATGCTCAGACCCCAGCAGAACCCCACGAGAAACATCACCAGAGCGGCACAGGAAAGGCCACGGTGAGCAGCTTCGCAGTGCCCTGAAAACAAAGCAGGCCTAGGAGCTGGGAGTTAATGGTTAACCTGGCATCAGCTACCAGCTGGGAAGTGAGAGCAGTCTCCTCCCCAGGACAGTCAAGAGTGTGATGGAGGCAGAGCCACAGCAGGGCTGGTATGCAGCACTGGTATGCTGTGTAGGTGTGCGGTATCAGTGCACAGTGCTGGTGTGCTGAGCAGGTGTGCAGTGCTGGTTTCCAGGCAAAGCTGGTATGCAGCACTGGCTTTCAGGCCACAGCTCCCACAGGTCATTTCTGCAGAGCTCAGAGGACAGAGCTGCATGTGGCCCACAAGAGTCCTGCCAGCTGGGACAGGGTGACTTTGGCTACCAAGCAACAGGCTCCTCACCAAAGACAGACCATGGTGGCTCAGCAAGCTCTGCCAGTGGGACCAGTCCCACAGCCCACTTTATGGGAAGGGCTGGGAAATAGAGAGCTACCTCCACAGGCAGGTGGGCAAAGGGGCTGCTCTTCTCTTTCCTCCCTCTTCTACATTCCAAACAATCCTGCAGCATCAGCTGCCACCCAGACAGAGTAGGACCCCTGCTCTCACACACTTGGTGCCCTGGGGGAAGGCCCACCATGGAGGCCAGTAAAGGCTCAAGCTCAGTGAGCAACTGGGTGCAGAAGAGTGACCTTGTCATGAAAACAACAGGCTTCTGCAGATGAGAAGAAACAATCACCCTGGGAGGTGACCTGGAATGGTCCAACACAGACTCCACCAAGAAGGAAGGGGGTTATGGGCATAGATCCCTGAGATGGGACCCAGTATTGCTGGTGAACCAGATATCTTGTAGCTCCACCAAACCATGCTCGTAAAGTTGGTTCCTACAGAGTCTGGACCACGGCTTATAACATGCTTTTGTATTTGCACAGGAGAAAGCCAAGTGAAGAGCTGGCTGTGGGCCGTGGGTCAGGATTTAGACCCTCTGGCTATGTCGTCACAGCTCATGGGTCATAAGGAGGAGAGGGATGTTGGGACTAAGTTATTGATTTCTGTGTATGTCAGAGGCTGCTCAGCAGAGAACCTGATTTAGGAGGAAACACTCAAATTTTCAAATTATGCAGATAATTGAACTCAACAATTAACTGTATGAATGAATTACTAGAGATGTCCCTCAGGGGCTGATGAAGTTCCGCATCTTTATTAATGACAAGAGATGACGGGATGGAGCATGTTCTCATCAAGTTTGTGGATGACACTAGACCAGGAAGTGAAGGGGAGCACGACTGATATGCTAGAGGGCAGGGTTGCTATTCAGAGGGACCTTGATAGGCAGAAGAAAGGGATGGACAGCCACCTCAGCAAAATGCAGTCCAAGGCCAGTCCCTGTGGCACCAGGACAGGCTAGGGATTATGGCTAGCAATCCGCTTCACAGAAAGGGATCTGGGGAGTCCTGGACACTGAGGAGCTGAACAGAGGTCAACAGTGTGTTCTTCTGGCTAAGAAGGCTAACCACAGACTGGGCTGTGTCAGCACACGTACAGCCAGGTCAAGGTGATCTTCTCTGTTTGGCTCTTGTGAGGCCACCTCTAGAGTGTTGTGTCTGATTTGGGACTGCCTGGTACAACAAAGACATGGATGTACTGGGCTGAGTCCAGAAAAGGCCACTGAGATGGCCATGAGCTGGAGCAGTAGACACACATGGAGACACTGAAGGAACTCAGTTTTGCTCATCATTATCTACAGTTTTATGAAAATGTTTCTTTAGCAGCATCATTGGATATAATCTTCCCCTGGAACCACTTTATCTTGCCTGCACAAAACATACATAGTCAGTTCACAGCTATGCATGGAGGCAAAAAACCTCCAGCTAGAAACATTTGTGTTAGCTAAACACTTCATGAAATGGGAGATAAGCATCATCTAATTCAGGAGCAGCAATTAAATGACTGCTACATGAGATCTGTATAGATCATCTATGCCAGAGCTCCTTAGGACTGTGATGCTCTTCCTCTGCAGAGGCACAGAAGCATCTTACCCTACACATTGTCTTCCTTGCTCTGGTTTGATTGTTGGTAAGAGTCCCATGAGCACCCACAGCTCTTGGTTTCAGGATGTCCCCAACACGCTTATGTAGGAATAACTGTTGGCACCCACTCCTATTGTGCTCTCTGCTATGCCAAGATAAAAACATGGCCAGCTGCCACATACGTCTATACTAGGACACTTGTATATCTCTCCCGAGCGCATTTTGCACTTAATCTTTGGGGTTTTTAACCTTTTTGCTGTGCTTTTATTCTGACAATGCAACATCCCGCACTGTGGCTGGGCGAGCCTGAGCTCCCACTGACAGTGCTGCTGGTCTGCCATAGCACCTGTCCTCTTAAGAGTCACAGTATATGTATTTCAGCCTTACCCAATCATAAAGATAAATGAGTATTATTAATACCTTGGCCTGCAGACTCTTTTTATTAGTTTCTTTGTTTGCTCTTGAAGTTGTCAGGGTTTCCCATAGATTCTGGAAAGCAGCACTCATCATAAGCAATAGAAAAATCAATACATTCAAGCACAGCTATAATCAGAGAATAGAAAAGCAATTTGTCCCATTAGAGTTGGAGTCCTTGGGATTCCCCGCATTGTGAAACACCACAGGCTGAGGTTTGTACTTCTCAGCTCACAGGTGGTCCAGTTTCAGGTGAGGAGCAGAGAGGGGCTATTTTCCATGCTCTTACGGATTGTACTACTCCCTCCACTTCCCCAAATGGTGAAGTGAACTTAGATTCTCCCTGTTCTATTTTCCGTTAAATTATTATTCAGAATACCCATGGGAACTGTATTTTTGCACTGAGCACAATGCTGGGAGTGTTTGCACACATCTGGGGAAAGGGAGCCTTAGGCAATGCAGGTCTCCAAACTATGGATTCAAATTGCATTAGGCAGCTGACAGTCACTTCAGGCATGAGGACAGCTCTGGGGATGTACATCAGCAAAACCTGGGGTAGCAAGGGGTTTCCCCTGAGCAGTTAGGGAGGAACTGGTGAAACTATGCTCCTGTTCTAACACATAGTCTTCCACCTGAAGAATAGGTTAGGTGTGTTTGTTGGATTCTCCCCCATGTGCACATACACCTGCAGTTTTATTTAAAGGGTTTCTGGTGTTGCATACGTAGGCAAGGGAGAGTGAACATGCCACGTTCACACGCACTGACGAATCATGCTTCTATCACAGCTCAACGTGGTGCGAGCATCAGTGGGACTTTTCTTCCCTGCCCTAGGGTGGAATGTGCTGGGAGGAGTCCAGCATGTCATTCTTCATTTGTAAAATAAAATTTCTCTGCCATTTATATAGAAAAAGGACATGGGCGTTACAAATTGCAGGAAAGGCAATAGTGTGGCCAGAGCCTTCAGTCAATTAAAGAGAGAAGGAAGGAAAGTTTTTCTTAATTTGATTTTGCCTTTTGTGAGCTCTTTCCAGCACGTGGTTCTTGACCTCACACAATGATACACAGTCATGGGAACAGGAGAAAAACATTCAAGAAAAGAAAAAGGGTATAAAACAAGACAGACTAAATAACAGCCAGAGCCCACTATGTGACATCAACTCTGCATGCCACCTCCTGGGGCAGCTGAGGAGGAAGACAAAGTGTTTGCTCACACAGGATGGGGACAGGGAGCCCCTGAACACAAAGGCAGAACGCCGAGACTTTTTGGGATGCGTTTATTTTGAGGGATGAACTGTCTCAGAAATGTCTGCATCTAATGGGAGAGGAAATTCTCAAAGTCAGAAAAAGCTCAGCAATCTGGAACTGGTTTGAATATTGACTAATACAATGCTAGACTAGAGACATGTGAAATAATGAGACAGCAGCCAAAAATAACCACAGCAACCATAATCTTCAAGAAGACTCAAATGAAGACACCAAACAGCATCCACAGCAAGTGTGAGACACTGCAGCAGGCTCTGCAGATGCAGAAGAGGATCTGGCACATCCCTGAGTCACACTGATCCTATGTCAACACACAATCACCCAGCAAACTCCTCAGTGCTGCTCTTCTCCTGGCAATGTAAAAGGAATTTCTCTACACAGAGTTGGCAGGGCCAATGCAAAAGCAGCAGAGCATAAAGGCAGATCTGTTTGCTCACAGCAGATGCTTTGAGCAGCACTGGGGTTTGAGCAGTTGCTGTTGCTTTACTGTGCACAGCAGAGATTTTGTTTTCCCCTATTAAAGCTGCTTTCCTCTGGTTCCCTCTTGAACTCACTGCTTGCCTCACACTGGAAGGGCTCACTGAGACCAGGTCTGAGCATTTGGTGACCAGGTGCAGCATCTTTCTTCCAGCAATACACAACAGTGTTAACCTGCACAAGTGCCAAACAAAGCCCTGCAGCTAGTGGCAACCTTGCCCTGGGAGCCCGATGGCAAGGAGGATGTTATCCATACTCCAGAGCTCTTGTTCAGAAACTGATTTCAAAGCCCCTCAGCATGCTACTCCTATGTGCCAGGTATCAAAAATGCCTTGTACCTGCAGCAGACAAGTTACCTATTTTGACAAGCTTATATTTGAATTCAGCAACACATTTTTACATATTGTAGGCAACCAAAAGAGTTGGTGGGACAGCTGGGGACCTCATCAAAATCACAGGCCTCAAGAATTACCTTCCTGCCTTCTTCATGCTCTTCCAACTAAAATGCCCCATCCTGCACTGGAATCAAAGCCAAGAAAGATGGTTTTTTGTCTTCCCATCCTGCCACTTGTACTGTCCTCAGAAGCACATTTTACTGTTACATTTGATTTCACAAACACTATGCAGGCATCTCTCCAGCAAACTTGGCAGCATCCAGCAGACAGCATGGGAAAAGTAGCCCCAGCTCAGTGGTGCCTTTGTAATATTTACTGGACATGGAGGTCTCCCACCTCCTTCACCCTCCATCCCTCCCTCCCATCAAGATCAGCATTGCAAAGGCTTCAGGGACCATGGCTGTCACCATCATTTCACCCCCATAACATGTGCTAGCATGAAAGCACCTCCTAGAGCTAAGCCACCCACAGGCTGGCTAAAAGCCCCAGGATCCAAACTTTACAAGAGCTTCAGACTAACTGAAAAGATTCAGAGGAGATCAGAGCAAGCAAGATCCAGAAAATTGTTAGAAAATTAATGAAAGAATATTTCAAAGATTATTGAATGTGAAGAACACCAAGTCCTATGACTCAAGAAGTCCCTGGAAGTGGACAGTGGGGAAAATCATATTCACTGTTCTCATGTTCCTCCCCAACATCTGGTTTTGGCCACTGGTGCAGGTAAGATGCTGAGGAGACAGGCACCTCAGTCAGACCTACAGTGCCCTTTCTTCTCTCCTCCAGTTCCTTTTCTTTTCTCCTGCATCTTCTCTGATTCTCAAGCTTCCACTATCTGCAGATATTTAGCATATAGTAAAAGCTCTTCTCAGACTTATCTTCCACACTGTCACTTTAATAAGCTTGATTCCTGAATTTGCTCTTCTAACCTCTTCATCTGGCCACCACAAATCTTACCCTTTGAGCACAACTCTGTTCCCTCTACTCTCTTCTCTCATGCTTGTGCTGAAGGTTGGGCCAGTACTATTAGTCCCAGTTCCTGCTGTTGTTTTCACTCCTCATCTCATCCTGTTACCTTCTGCTTGTCTCTGGTTGGGCTCACTTTGTTCAGCGTCCTAATTCTGCTTGCACGTGGTATTATGCTGGGGAAATCCTTGCTGCACAATGCTGTGGAAGCTAGAATTCCTCGTGGGTTCATAAAGCAGCAACTAGATGAATTCATGAAAGAAAAATCCCTCAAGGTCACAGATACAGGAAAAGGGACCCCCATCCTAGTTCAGCAAGTCCTTTGAGACAAAACTTAGAGGCTGGGAAAATTCTCTGACCTGCATCGTTGCACACTTCCCTGTCCCTATCCTCCTTCCTGGGAGCCCATTTCCAGCCACTGCTCTCATCCATAGAGTTCTTATTATCTTCTTGGGCTCTTGTATTGTCCCATCCCAAACACCTGTCCAGGTGAAACAGGACTAACACTGCACATCTGCCAAGTGCCACACTGCAAATGGGCTACATACCCAAAAGCATAAACCCACACAATTTATCATCCAGCAACACTTACAGAGCTGGGAAAGGCCTTCCTGGTAGAATACATCTAATAAGATTAACTTCAAGTACTCATAACCATCTCCGAATCATTTTGCTCATTAGGCATAGGCAGTTCTAACCTTCACATTCTTCCTAACGCTATATCCAAGAGCCACATGGCAACAAATAGATCCCTGTGGGAATGAAAATTACAGAGTATTGTGTGTTTCTCTGCACCCCATCTGATACAGGGCACATTCCACTCTCCTAACAGAGTACTAGAAGGACATCCAAGTCAGCTTCTTTGCAGGAACACTCCTTTGATTGCTGTGAGCTTTTCTGGCAAAAATCTTGGCTCAGGGGTTCAGAGGTTTCCACGTGGATCCCTACAAACTCTGCAGAAAATGGAGATTGCTCTAAAAGTCCTCTAAAAAATATAAGCTCATCAATTCAGTAGCACAGACAACTGGTTACCCTTGTGACTTTCTTCCTGGAAGAACTCAATCAATGAAGTTTGTAAGTAGTAAAAGAAAAGCTTTTCAGCTCCCTTACACACACAGGAACAGCATGAGGAGTTGCCATAGCTACTGTCTGTCCCGGACTGCTGCAGCTCCCAATCCATCTGCTTTCTGCCTTGGACAGAAATCAAAGGACAGGCGGGCAACCAGTCTGTGTGTGGGTGCCTGCTCAGCCTAGGCAGAGAAATGCAATTCAGCAAACTTTCAGTGGATGTCAAAAGCTGGGACAGAGCTGAATTTTGGAAAAAGGAAGCATATAGGCCCCAAAGAAGCTATACAACACACCTGCACCAAGGCAGCACCGTGGCTGCAGGGTAAAGCCATGTGGGGAGAGTAAACAGACAACAATCACCTAACATCTCCCAGTGTGCTGTTCAACAGTGCAAACAATGGGATGTACCTCTCATCCCCACTCACACAGTCCCAGCAATGGTGTCCAGCGTGAGAGTGTGTACTCCATGTCCCAGCTGTATTTTCTCTCGGCCCAGCAAGGCTGCTGTCCTCACAGTTTAAGCGCATTTCAGAAGAAAGCAGCAGCTCTGCTAATCATCCTGAAGAGCAGGGGCCCAGGCTGCCTGCTGCTGCCAGGGAGCAACTCTGAAAGCTGCAGAGGTACATTTGATTCAGACAAAAAAGGCTACAGGGCATGACACTGAGCCCCAACCCATCCCTGCTGGGCTTCCCCAGCAGCCCTGACTGGTCTCTTGATGCACTCCTGCACAGTTCTTTCCATGGCCTATTTTCAACACTGTTTTGGATGTCCCACTGAAATAAATCTGTTGCCCCAGCAATGGCTTTCTGGCCCTCAGATATACAATAATGCTCCAGAAGGAAGCTGCCACTCTTCAGGTTTTTTGAGAAAGTCTATTCTTTGATAGTACTTGTTCAAAGATTCTCCCAGGTCCTCTTTCTTATGCTGCCCATTTGCCACAAGGTTTATAAGCTATCTTTGCTGAGGTCCATGCTCTGATGAAAACACAAGTTTACTTGCTTGTGTTGCAATTTGGATTCTTGTGCTTTGCTCTGCTTCAGCCACTTAAACAAGTACTACATCTGTTGCCACTTATTCAGGGATGTCCCAAACTGTCCTGACTGCAGCTCTGGAGTGTTGCTGAGCTGGATCTGATGCCTTCTCACTCCCAGCTGCATATTCCCTTGTGCTATGCACACTCACACACTCCTATCCCACACATTCATACAGGACTTCTCTGGGCTAAAACTAACCTCCCTAAGGTAAGAAATAGTGGACAGAAAAATGTTTGTCCCAACACAAAGGAGTACAAAGTATGAACAAGGGTGAAAGTGAGCAACATAGAAACAAGGAAGGCAGAGGCAGAAGGCAGCACTATTTCTCCATCAGTGAGACTTCCAACTGCCCATAGCTGCCAGGTGCATTTCTTAAGGAAAACAGTGACAGAGCTCTTATTAGCTCCTACCTACATAAGCACTTCAGGAGAAATGGGTTTACCACCAGAAACTTCCTAGATTTGCACTTAACTTTGAACTCACACCTTCCTGAAGAAGCTAGTGCCTGCACATGACACCGGCAATGTGGGACCTGCCCTCGCTGCCACCCTGCATCCACATGTTTCTCTACCGCATTAGTGAAAACAGCTGAGGACACTCTGAGCTTAGGGTCATAGAGGCAAAGGATAACTCTGAAGATCTACGGAAGGACCTTCCAAGTCTAATGAGGGAAATGACAGATGATGTTCAGTGTAGATTGGCATTAAGTTACAGACATGGAAAAAGTATCCTAACTTTACAAGTAAAATAACAAGCTTTCACCTTACCACAACCATTCAGGAAATTATCAGCTCATTGCTCCACAGTGGTCAAAAATGATGTCTAACACTATGAGATCCTAGTAAAGAAGTGCAACACAAAAAGAAGAGAACATTAATTTCCCACTGTATCAACCCATGGCGTGTCAGCATCTCCAAGGCTGTTTGCAATTCCAGTGCCACCTCAGCCTCTGCTGCCAGCTAGAACAGATATACAACAAAGCTAGTCATAAGTATGATTTCTGAAGAGGAAAACCCTGACAAACAAGAACTATTTAACCTAGAAAATTAAATGACTCAGAAGGAATGCAACAGTTCTATAAGATTATGAGTAATTGGGAGAAGACGGATATGATCAATTTGTCTCTCTGTGCAGTCACAACAAACATGGAGAGATGCTCCTCATGACATGCAGATAGGCTGTTGGACTCTGCCACAGGATGCTGTAGATACTAGAAGTTTCCATGGGTGCTGAGACAGTACACAGAAACTACTTACCACGGGTTTGCCCTGTTTCAACTCCCTTTCCTAGGGCCCTGTTCTTGGCCACTGCAAAAACACTGGGCTAGATACGCTTGTGGTCTGATCCAGGACAAACGCAATGGCCTTGGGTAGGAAAGTCAAGCCCAGCTTGAAGATCTGTCCTGCTAAGACTTGGGTCAGGAGCTGGGTGAAACCAGAATTATGGCAGAAAGAAATCACGGATAGTGGCTCTTCATGGACAGGTCTTTGCCCTCTCTGGAAGGCCAGGCAAAGCAGCAGCTATGCTTTGTTTTATGACTTCAACAAGATGTAAAAACCTTGGATGCCACATTGCTCTAAAGCACAGCTTAACAGCGAGAGTAAAGAATGGGTTCATCTCACCCACAAGTCAGGCCCCAGCACACTCCCAGAGGTGGCAGAGCTACAAGATGAAGCCGAAGCAAACCCATCATCCAGGTCTGCTGACAAATCCTCTAATCCTGAAGCTGACACACAAGGTGACTGAGGCGACCTACTCCTATCTTCGGTATTTTAAACCCCAAGAAGACTGCATGGCTAGGCTGTTCAGATGGGCGCTGTGGGCTGGACATAGGCAGCTCTGTACTTGCTTCCGCGCTGCTCAGTATCCGCTGCTTCAGAAGTACTTTGGCTCCACAATCGCCTGGAGGTGGAGGCCCTGCAAGGAGGCAGTAACATGCAATTTCACTGAAGGAATGTTCTGATCTCATGTCACAACTCAAGACAGAGCTGTCAACAGATTATTTAACAATCTAATTTGCATCTCATTTTTTAAGTAGGTGTTTTGTGCCAGCATCAATGAACAAGACTGCTCATTGTCAAGAGCAACATATAGTCCTAAGTAGGCTAAACTCTGATAAAGAAGACTGATCCCAGTTCAGGGAGGTTCTCACCTCTAAAATCAAGCCAAAGGTAGAGTCTGAAGTATGAAGATCTTATTTTGTGAAAACAGAGAAGGAAATAGAACGTTCAAATTCATGGTTGCGCTGGTAATTACCTTAACACTTCTTAAAGCTGAGTAAGAATCACACTCAAAAGATGAAGAAGCAGAAGACGTAAGGAATCTTGACTTTATTGATGCTTTTGATAGCACATTCCATGTGGATTCCCATAAGCATAGTAGGGAAACACATGCCTAGAGGAATTATGATGAGCCAGAAATCCCAGGACTCCCTAAAACTGTCCCTTGATGGCAAGGGAAGCACCTAAACAGAGAATGGGTGGACTCACAGCAGAAAGCAGAGGTAAGTGTTCTTCCACCTACCTACAAGGCCATCTTGTGCAAAAAAGGCAAGTCATGCTCTGGACATATTAAGAGAAGAGCTTTACACACAGTAAGTGAAGTAATTTTTTTTCCCTGAGGATCTTGGTGGCACAATACTGTCTTCAGGGCTTGGCTACAGGTTTGTACATGACCATATAAAGGGACCACCAAGCCACTAATGTGTTATCCAGGAATCAGTCATAGTAGCAGGCAGCTCTGTGCTGCACTGAAGATGCAACTACAGTGTCACAGGGGCTCAGAGGCACAGATCTCCTCACAAGCTGCCTGTTCTGCTCCTTGCTGGCTCACTCCCGTGTCCCACTCACACCCCACCTGTATGGAGGGCTCAGCTACCTGCAGGATGGAGCACAACCTCAGCATCAAGTACCCAGCACATCTGCAGTGCCCCACCATCACAGGTACCAAAACAGCTGCTGAAAAACCAAAGGTGAGCAGGGCAGGCCTTTGGCATCCCTCCCAGCTCTCCTATGCTGGGAAATCCAGCTGCCTGACCTCAATGTCCCACCCAGACCTATTGCTGTACGGTTTGAGGAAAGAACCTGGCTTAGCTCTCTGCTTCAACACTCCATCTCCTTGGATGGTACCGGCATCCCCAAAATGTAGCTGCTAGAGCTGTGTATTCAATATAAAAATGTACAGGCACCCTCCACAGATAAAAAAAAGAAAGTAGGCAGCACCATCACATAATCTTTCACCTGATCCCAGTTTGCTACCTAAGGCCATGTGGATCAATGGCCCCTTGGAGACTGCACTGTCATCACAGACCAAAGAGAGGATTCAAGGTACACCCTGTATCAGTACATGAGACTAGCTTAGGTCTCTCCTCCGTGCCAAGGCCAACTGGCATGGATCAAGCCCCCCTGCCCTTTTAAACTTGCTTTGCCTCCAAACATGACAGACCTTGCTAAATCCTGATCCATCCCCAGGAGATGTCTGCGAAGGTCCAGGCCAAGCCATGCTAAGAACTGTACAAACAAAGCAGCATTGATGACGGTGATCCCTGGCTCAGGATTGCCCTCACTCCTTCGCACTAGTAGGAAATATCTTTCGGGAACAGGCAACTTCTGGCTCTATTTCAGAAAAGGTGCCCTGTCCTCTCTGCACATTTTGCCCTGTGCTTCCTTCTGCTCTTTTCACGCAGAAACTCGCTCTGAGCAGGCTCAGCAGGCACTGGACAGGCCCTCAGACTAATGGCACAGTAGCACAAGGAAATAAAATGTGACCTGAATTAAAAATGATCATTCATATTTCAGTCTAAATTTAATTTTTTCATTAATCCTTACTAAGAGCCCTTTAACTCAGTAATTCTCAGGAGACTTCTAGGACTGATTACCCTGACAAAATTCAGTATTCAAGATAAGACCAGTTTTAACTGCTCTCTTGTAGGTCCACTTTATAAACCATTATCATTGCTATCCACGCGTTGAACAGAACAGCCCTGCCACTAGAAAGAAACATGATCATCAGAAATCTTCCAAACCAGTAAAAGTTCTACCCCAAGTCTCTGTAGAGTTGCTCTTGCTGGGGGGATCCCTCTTCAGGGTATGCTGCTCTTCCCTTGACTCATCTGCAAGAAGCTGCCCTGGCCTGGCTAACACCCAACACAGTCTCCCTGCGCAAATCCACCACTTGCTGTGCTTAGTGCAGATGCAGGAGATGAATTTGCTGGGATTGTTTCAGGACCCTACTGTTGGATGGATGGATGGACAGCAGTGCTTCTGCAGGCATGCTCAGCAGCCTGGCCTGTGCTGTACTTGCAGCCAAAATGCTTGGGGCTGAATGAAGGCTGCAATTAATATGAATTCAGACTTGTGGAAAGGCCCCTGAGGAATACAGGGAATTTGATTCAGGTTACAGGTGCCACTGCTGTTGTTCCTGGAGCAAACCAGAGTTTAGAGTTGAACTGCGTGTTAGAGGAGCTGCAGTGCCCAGTGTGCAGGCACACTGGCAGCAGCAGCAGCACTGCAGTAGCTCAAGCATACGCTGGAGCCCACTGCAGCTGTCCCACTCTACAGCTTTTGGACAAGCATTTGTTAAAGATGGGGGAGAGACTAGCAGCATACCTCAGCTCAGCTGCCTGGGGAACGGCAGGGATTAACACCCCGTGAAGAGGCCAGGAGGAATTGGTCAGCCATTTGAAATGCCTCTGGCATAAAGGGTGGCCAGCTTGGGTTACACCAACAGCATCACTTCTAGCTCCAGGCAAACCTTTCTTGGCCAGGGAGGAGACTGTCTCCTATCTGCTCCTTTTGCAATTCATGAAATCTACACACACTAAACCAAGACATTGGGTGCTGTTACCCAACCAAGGTGCTATTGCCAGCTCTGTGTCTCTTCCAGAGCTCTGCAGGAGCAGCAGCTGAGTGGAGCAAGCGTCCAGGACAGCATGTAGGCAAGATGAGGCACGATGCTCCAGCGGGACGCCCTGCTGTTAGCGGGGTACCCACCCACTGCATGCACTGACTCACAGGCAGCATAGCCAAAGCCTGTGTGATTTCTCCCCAGTCATGTGACCCAGGTGGACCTCAGGTAGAGCGTCTTACAACCACTTGTACAGATAAATGAAGGCTCGCTAACCAACACACTGCAAGTAATCTCCAGATCCTTCATGGCACCCCAACACAAATTGTTGTTAACCCTGTCCCCTGGCTGTACCACAAATATTAACTGTGATTTTGGACTCCTTTATAATAAGTGGCATTTTTTTTCCTTCTGAGCTCCCAACCTGCAGCTCTTTTGTTCACTGGCAAGTGTGAAATCAAATGAAAGGAAATATTCAGGAATTTATGCCACTCTTTCAAATGTGATTTACTCAATGAAGACAGCTGGGTGGATTGGAAGATCCTAACAGCAGTCTTTGTGTTCAATTTATTGCTGAAAATATCCTCAGGTAACAAAAAATAACTAAAATAACACTTACAAACAGATCACAGCCTGGATCTTCTAAGGAACAACACTGCCTTTGTGAGAGCATGCTTGTAGCTATGAGGACTTAAACACATTAAACCTCAAAATTAATGCTCCATGGACAATAGGGAGACTCCAAGACAAGCTGCCAGGATGGTGCACACGTGGGAGCTGTGCTACTGAAAACTGCCCACTCAAAACCCTTGATGAATTTATGGATGAAATATGTTCACTTACAGGCTGAGTCCTCAACAGGACAACAGACAATTCACACGCAGAGCATTGTGCCAGGACTGGGGCAAACAGGGCAAAAAGGTGAGGGCATCTCATTGCCCTGGCAGGCAGAGACCACCTGCATGCCCTGAGCTACAGACCCTGCTCTGGGCAAGAGCTGTTAGGATTTCCCTTAATGCAGAAAGAGACAGCAGAGGGATACCTGGCCTCTGCTCCCTCTTCCCAAAAATGGGCCAGAGCAATTCCCCATTTGCTTGTATAAAGTGTCTCCTTTGACTAGGAGGGCACCGACACAGCAGAAGAGCCATAACTTCCCAGAGAGATCACCCTCAGCATCCATTTGCCTCCTTCAGTAAGCAGCTAAGAAGCTGTTTCAAGTCAGAAGTGTTGGATAGGATTTCCATCAGGAAGGTCCTGAGTCATACTTCTCCCACAGACAAGGGTGAGTAACATTACCAAATTCAAAGTTCATCCATCTCCCACCAGCCTCTTGTCCATAGAGCACGAAAGAGTTAAAGATGCCATTCAACTCATCATGGCTATCAAGGGAAAACTTGGTTCCAAATTTTCCATTTCATGCTGCTAGAAAACCAACGACCTTGAAATACCCTGTATTAACAAGAAAGGCAGTTCTACAGGGCAGCCTGCACTTTTTTTAAGTCCACTGTATGTAATGGACAACAGGGACAAATTCTATTGCTCTTAAAGCACACGTATTCCTGCAAGCATTACACAAGATGCTAATGAGGAAATCTGCAGCCTCAATGCCAAGCATTAATTTATCTGAATCTCATCCTAAATGAAGATTGGAGCCAAGAGGGCATATACTTTTGTTATAGCATGTTTAAGAAGTGGAGAGTGAGAAATAGAGCATAAGGCACAAATGGC
Organism: Pseudopipra pipra; assembly: GCF_036250125.1. Taxonomy (NCBI): domain Eukaryota; kingdom Metazoa; phylum Chordata; class Aves; order Passeriformes; family Pipridae; genus Pseudopipra; species Pseudopipra pipra. The sequence goes on along the minus strand of NC_087572.1, from coordinate 7,063,126 downwards.
AGCAGAGGATCACCTCCAGCACTTTTTCAGGGCATGGCTGTCTAACCTTGCTCCCTGACATTGTTATTTATGTGTCTTTTTTCCCCCTGTACTCCCTGGACTGAAGGAAGGAAGGATGTTTCATAGGAAGGACTGGCATGGCTGTGCTGAGTTGGGACCACAGCACTTCCCCCACCACAGCACTTTCCCCACCACGCTGTTCATCTCTACAAAGGAGGGAAGGAGTGGGAAATTCACATTTTCTGTCTCGTCTTGGTTGCCAGTAAGGGGATGAAGTTAACCCTAGTCCAGCTCTTGCTCCAAATAGGTTACTGTCCAAAGCCGGAGCAGGTTGTTCAGGACTGCATCAAGTTGTGAAAATCTCCAGGGTCGGAAATGCCAGAACCCTTGGGGCCTGTCAGACCAGTCTCAGGCTGAAAATTATTTTACTTTATGTTCAGTCAGAATTTGCCACGCTGCAACTTCTTGCACCTAGAATGGGGCAATCCCCAGAATCAACCTAGACTGGGGGATGAATGAATTGAAAGCAGCCCTGCGGAGACAGACTTGGTGGTACTGGTGGATGAAAAACTCGACATGAAAGCTAACTGTGTCCTTGGCTGCAACAAAAAAAATAATGGCCAGCAGATCAAGGGAGGTAATTCTCCCCCTCTGCTCTCATGACACTCCACCTGAAGCACTGCATCTGGAGTTCTGGAGTCCTCAGAAAGACTACAGTGGGTTCACACAAGGCCACAAAAAGGATCCAATGACTGCAATATTTCTTGTCCGAAGAAAGACAGAGAGTTGGGGTTGTTCATGCTGGAGAAGAGAAGGCTCTGGGGAGACCTTGTTGTGGCCTTTCAATATATGAAGAGGGTTTATAAGAAAGACAGAGAAAGACTTCACCACGGACTGTAGTAACAGGACATGAGGCAATGGTTTCAAACCAAAAGAGAGTAGGTTTAGACTAGATATTAGGAAGAAATTCTTCCCTCTGAGGGTGGTGAGGCCCTGGGACAAGCTGCCCAAAGAAGCTGTAGATGTTCCATCCCTGGAAGCGTTCAAGGTCAAGTTGGATGGGGCTTTAGGTAACCCAAAGGTCTAGTGAAAGATCTACCTCAATTTCATGACACTTCAGACACCACCTCACTAGTACTAGGCAGAAAAGAACAACCTTTTCTTTTGATCTGCCCCACACTCAGTCACTGCCATGCCATCAATGCTTTGCTGACACCATTCTTGCTTTTGCAGAGGAGAGGTGGTGTGCCTCACCAGGTCACACACAGCTAGGCTGCAAAGCAAGGACTGTGCTTAATGCTCTCAGCCACATGCTGCAGCAGTCACAGCAGTCACCGGAGGCACACAGGCAGAGATTACTAAAAAAAGAAAAAAGGAGAAAAAAACCAAAACCAAATAAACCCATCCTGCTCTGCAAATCCCCTCAAAGAGTAGGCAGCAGAGGAAAAACTGAATGGAGATGATCTGTGGGTAAGGACTTGGGAGTATGTTTCTGTTGTAAGACAGGCAGAGAAAGCAAGCCAGAGGACAGGGCTCAGGAAGGGAAATGTGGGGCAGGTGACCTAAGCTTGAGGAGTACCACTTGGCAATCAAGGCAGTCAGCAGGGCACAGCCATTTTCCTGCACTTAGCAGTTATTGTTTCACTGCCTCAAGCCAGCCGCTCAGCCCAGCTATTAAACACCAGCTACCAGCAGCCTGTTTGCTGTCTAAGCTCTGCAGAGACTACACACCCAGAGAGCCCCCCCATCTTCCCATCACTGCAGGAAGAGAGCCCCCCACCTCCACAGCTGGTCATAGCATTGCTCCCGCAGTCACCTTCAAACACAATTTCACGGCTTTACCAAAGCACTGCTGATACTTGTTCACCCTTTCACAGTCCCTCTGTGACAGTGGTTACAGACAAAAGGAAAAGCCCTACTCCAAACTCTGCTTCTTGCTGCCATCCTCTGCCCAATGCAAAAAGGCAACATCCAGAGAATTTCAGAGCATATGCAGACAGTTTACAATATACTACAGCCAAATCTCAAATAGATACATCAACTATTACGTCACACGGGATACCTTTATGCAAAGACATTAATCACACTCAACAGCACTAAAAACAATCCCAAAGAGCAGAATGGGATACAGACAGTAAAGTGAGAAGCCTCATTAGGAATTCTCAATTGCTGCAAGTTCAAATTCTCACCACAATGCAGTACTAGCAGTTATTTACTATCATCCAGGAATTATTGTTTTTCAGTAAAACAGACATATTTCACGCTACCTGAGGAATTAATGTTTTTGCAGCTCTGTTCCAGATCCTAGGTCAGGAAATCTCCTTTCTATTCTGGTAAATTCCACTAAGATAGCACATGTAACAACAAGTTCTTGGAGCAGTTCATCAGATTTTCCCTTTAAGGTAACCCACTGCACTCCCACGTGAGGCATAGGCACCTCAAAGGCACAAGCAGCTGAAAGTGCTGCAGTGGAATCAGATGATCAGCGAGTGCAACCTTGGAGCCTCTGCAGCCTCTTTTCAGCTTTGGAAACGTGTCCTGCGATTTTCAAACCAATCCACCAGGGAAGATAAAAGGCAGTCTTGGAGCTTAAAACCCAGATAAGGCATATAAAAGTAATTTATATTAAGGCAATTTTGAGGATAAATGTGAAAACGAAGTCTGACAGATTTTGCTGCAGCTCTGCAGCAAAAGCTGTCACTCCCAGCTGTATGGAGCTGTGCAGCACGCAGCACAGGGTGGCAGGGCTGACGACACCAGGCAGCAGAACCACACTGCCAGGAGCCCTTGCTGCATAGCCCAGAGCTGTTCTAGCTTTCTGCAAGCATCTGCATTGCACGTGACAACAGAGGAAAATGTGAAAAGTAAACATTCAAGGTAAAGAAAAACATTCTTGAGTTAATTAAAGAGTTGCTTGAGCTTATTTCATCATGATCGGTCATGTAGAAAGGCACATCTTCTTACGATGAAGCTACCACTTTTAGAGGTCAATTAGAACACTGCAACACATACATGAGAAGTACAAACACAGGTCCTACCATGTCACGCAACAACGTGCTCTCTCTTTCACTCCCACTACACCTTTTCCTACCACGGCACTTATACTTCCAGTGCAGTGTGCTTGCTGTCGCCTGCTCCTGCCCCCTCAGAGTAGATGGGATGACTTGCTACGTGTTGCTCACTGGCTCTCTGAGTGGGAGGGGTGCTGTCCTGCAGCAGAGGTGATGTGTGTCACCAGAAGGCACCCTCCTTGGCTGCCCCGCAGGACTGCTGTGTGGTGACACAGGTCAGACAGCCCTCTCATATCACCTGCCTACAGCCACAGCCTGACACATGAGCCCCAAGCTCCAGTGGTTTTGTAATACTAACCATCAGAGCTGAATCCTACCAGGGCTAAGAAGGTCTCGGTTCTCATCTCCTGCTGCTCTGTTTTCTCAGAGGTGTGCAGTGTACACTCAAGGATGCATGCCTGGTCTTGGCCACAACACTGTTTGCAGGGAGCCTGAATGAAATCTCTCCTGCTATTTCTGAGACAAACAATCACAAATCCAACCAAGTAACATGGGGTTTTGTGGCAAAAAAAATCTTATTTATATCAACACCCCCCCAATCATCAAGTTTGCAATTTGAAACTGCAAACCTCAAAACCGCCGAGTTAATGAGTTAATTCAGTACTAAGTGAGGCTTGATACTACGGCCTCAGCTGTACAGTAGGTCAAACTATGACTTAATCGATGGCTTAAAAACCAATTAGCTAAGTAAATTCAGAACTATAAACGTTTACATGCAGGGGCTTGTCCAATCAGTACTAATTAAAAATCACTAAAGCTTACACTTTCCCCTTTGTGACTTGAAAGGGCAAAACCACATTCCTCCCAAACCAGGGCAGACAGTGAGGGGTGGTGAAGAAGCGCCCATACTTGGCAGTGCATGTTTCCCCTGCTTCATCCTGGAGCACCCAGGAGCCCACCTGTGAGAATTGGGAACTGCCCACAGAGCCAAGCCTGCCTTGTGCCTGCTGGCAAGGGAGGACAAGGGCTGGCACCAAGCATGGCTGGGTTGTGGACAGCCAGAGCAGCTCAGGATGGCAGCTGTTACGCTGCAGTGGGCTGAGAAGCAGCTATACGGAAGTTTCCAGCTCACACAAAGTATTTACACACATGAGACCAGTGCACTTTGCTGGCCCAAGTTCAATACAGCTGATCAGACCCCAGACAACAGGGCTCAGAAGTTACTTTGCAAGGAAGACGTTTGAGGTTAGCTCAATCCAATCAAGCTTTGACAAACAGGGCCAAAACTGTTGAGACTTAATAAATACAGGAACTTTTCCACTGAAGTACTCTAAACATGGTGTCTCTACTCCTCTGCTCAAACCTGGGCAGCGCTTTGTGCAATCAGGAATTTTACAAAGGCAGGATGTCCAAAGTGAAAGCACCATGAAAGCAAGGTGGTGGCAGAGATTTGAACAGAGACAGCAATACCTAGTATGTTCAAGGGATGCTATCACTGCACAAGTGACCTCACAGACTGCGGACTAGATCCTCAAACTTAAGTTTCATAGTCATTTTCAGGTGGCACTGCACTGCACCTGCCCCTTTCTAGTCCCATGCTTCCCTTTCTTGACCAGAGTAAAGCACCCTGGTAGTCAGGCTGGGAATCAGGCAGGGCTAAAGGAGTGAGAGGGAGGCTGATGGTTAATTTTCATGCAGATCAACTGCTCCCCGTGGCTGCATGGAGTTTGTGTCAGCTGGAGCAGGGCAAGTCCACTTCCTCCAGCAACAGTGCCCACCTGCGCTGATGTAGCACTTCCAAATCCATGACTGGATAGGATGTGAAAATCCCTGTCTCTCCTGCAAGTAGACAGAGTTGCAGCAGCAAGCAGCAACTCTCATCTTCGCACTGTCACACAGAAACAAACTTACCAGTTGATGTGTCCTTACACTTTATAATGTGTATTTTGGCAACTTTGTTCGTAAGCAAAGAAATTATCCATTTAATTCCTGGAGTTATTGATGCCAATCCTAAGGGGTTCCACTATGTGCATAACTTCTCCCACTTTCATGGCCCAAGGCTGCAAAGCAGGCTGAGTGCTGAGCGTAACATTAAAACCTCTCTCCTTTCAGCTTGTCACCCTGATAGTGCATTCAACTTTCTGGATTTTGTTTCTACGAGAAATTCAAATGTTCAGGAATGCAAGTATTAAATTCACTGCACAACTTCCGTAAGAAAGCACAGAAAAATTCTCAGCTTTGTTTTACATAGAAGGAAACAGAAACTGCCTGTGAATGGCGTTCATACTTCTGTGCATGCTGAGGGCACACTTAGGTAAGGCTATGTGTTGCATCTGCATATCTTACTCCACCCTGGCAAGGGTTAAAGAACACAGGGCTTGAGCCGATCCTTACAACCCCTTATCTGTCAAAATTAGGGCCTTAGCAGAGGAACATCACTGCCAAAACCTAAGACAATGCCAGAGACACAAAAATATTAAAGCCTAAATTGCCATATTCTGATGGCTGTTATCCAATGCCACACTTCATATTTGATCATCTCAAAAAGCACTGGTTTTCAGGCTACTGAATCAGCCAAAACCCCACTGACTTCACAGAAATAGCATGCCTGGAGTGCCTTCTCAGAGTCAGGGTGGTTATGAAAGCTCCTAAATCTGGACTATGAAAGGCAAATGGTTTGTGGGTTTTCCACTAAACTGATTCTGTCACCAGCTCTAAACCCTCAAATCTGGAGAGATGTGTGTGTGCAGTGAATGGCCACAGTTGCCATTTGGAGCAGGCAGCCAGCCCCTGTTACCCTGGCAAACAGCTGAGCTTGGACAGGGAGATTAATCCCACCTTTGGTGACTACGGAGAGAAGAGGACATCAAATTAAAGGACTAAAGCCTGTCAAAGATTCAGCTCATCTAAAGCAGAGAATAACAGAACAGAAGGACGAAGCCAACCACCGGCACTGGGAATGCAGGAAGTGCTGGCAAGCCACACCTGCTCATCAGCTATCATCAAGTATTTGAAAACACTTGTGCTTTCTACTACTTCACATGAGTGGATCCGACCATTACCCAACGCAAAAAGTTTGTACATCGGGCCTTAGACTTGCAAAAACCTAAGTAACCACGCCATAACCATCACAACGAGGGCTCTCTCTTCCAACACATTTTAAGGGCTCCCATGACCTGCACTGCACTAGTCAGTACAACACATATTACTGCTACGAATCATCTACAATTCATCACCCTTGCATGAATCTTCCAATCCTAATGGCCTCCTAAGAAGATTATTTGCTTCTTTTTAGTGTAACAACTGTATCAAAATTGTTCTTTTTTGTCATTTGGCTCAGTCATGCCAACCACACTTTTTGAAAAACTTCCATTAGGAAGGAAGCCTTTGGTTCCTCACAGACCACAGCCTGTGGTGGGAAGGAAAGGTTTCATGGAGGATGAGTACAACCTCAGAGTGCCTGTGTACAATACTCTGGTAAGGTGACACTCAAAGAGGTAATCACCAACCCATTTGAACAAACAAAATTATGTGGTCTTGATTGCAAGGCATACCAGGCTTTTAAACATTATCATTTCTGGTAACAGCTACATTTGAGAGTTCTCTTTTTTAACAAGAGTTATTTTTGCCTGTATTTCCTAGCTCACATTAAATAATGAAAATCAGTAACTTATTCTCAGTTGGGCCAGATTTTCAGAACACAGAAAAAGCCAGAGGGCTAGCGAAAAGCTCACGCTGTTGTAACTTATTTCTACTTCCTAGGAAGTCAAAGTCAGTCAGGCTGCCCTGTACTGGAGTGCAGAAACTTTACCATTTATAGGATTAAAGGGAAGTTGGGGCTGAAGTGCTACTCAGAACAGGAGACACGGGGGGGACGTGGCTACTGTTGAATTGCACTGTTCTCCCACACTCTACCCCGATTCACTTCTTTCCACAGGAACTTTCAGCAATAACTCCAAAAGAAACCAGCTCTCCATGTCCTCCTCCTCCTCCCTGCAGTGGTACAGAGGGCTGGCTGCCCTGAGCAGCCCCAGATGGCCCAGGTGTGATCCTGGTGAGGGGGCCCCATGCCCAGGAAGGGTCTTGCACTTCAGGGCTCCCTGCACAGTCATCACTCCCTCGGGTCTCCTGGAGCCCCAGGGTGGGGGAGTCAACCTGGCAGGCAGTGCCGACCATTTTTTGCCATCCTGACCACTGTAGAGCCAAAACAATGAAGGAATTATACTTCTGCGAGTGCCACAAATGCAAACCATCCATGAAGCACGCTGCCCCTGCCGAAATGTGCCAGCTGGCCGCTGGCTGCACAAACTGACCAGAGCACAGAGCTGTTGGTTCTGTACTCACACAAACTGTGACACTGAGGAACACTGTACCCCCTCACTGTCCTGAAGGCTGGGAGATGCATATCTCTGCTAAGAGACTGTAGGCATGCAGTAAGTTGCTGCATTTTTTCCCTAAATTCTGAATGCCTGAGACTACTCCAGGGTTGTAAAAATACTTGCCCCTTTCCACTGTCATCACAGTAGTATCACTCAGAGAACGTGGCTTGCCCACCCCAGCGGCTTTCAGTGAGAGACTCAATAGCAACAACCCCAATACACACGGGTAGCAATGAGCACTCCTTCCCGTGATTTTTGTGGAGGATTTTAACAGAATTTATGCATCAATTAAAATCTAATCCCACTGCAGCTAACTTGAACATCCTGATTAGTTGGGATGGTCACTTTAACTTGTGTTTAATCGGTTTAAAGGCTTCAGATGTAGCATTAGAAGGGAAAAAAAAATGCAGATTTGCAGTGAAAGTGCGGTGACCAAGGACAACCAGCAAAGGTCTGCTGTGCTGCTGGCTTCACATGGCACGTGGGACACCTGACAAAGCCAAATGGGGTACATTTGAGAAATTCTAGGAAGACGAAAAGTTTCACAACGCTCCATCAATTAATTCCTTCATGACGGCAGAGCAAAGAAAACTGAAGTGATTAACAAAGGCAGAGCGTCGGACAAGCAGATATATAAAAGAACGTTATTAATTATATGATAAGCATAGGCAGGCTAGAAAAAAAGGGAATTCAGGAAAAATAAGCATCAGGAAAGGGAGCATGTGGCTGCAGCAAGGAAAAAAAATGGTTATCCACAGAAATCGCGTTAAGTGCCTGGAAATCTCCAAAATCTCAACTCCACCAAGCCCCAGCTATAGGTTAAGGACCTTCCCAGAGGTCCTGCTCGCGGCAGCCCCGGAGGGACCGTGGTGCCCTTCCCGGGCGGGGACCGAGCCGCTCTCCGCTCAGGAAAGCGGCTGTTCCGGTCCCGTCGGAAGGAGCCCGACGGCGGCTCCATTTCCGAGCGGGAGCCGAGGCCCCGCCGGGCGCCTGAGGGCCGGGTCGCCCGCGGGGAGACCCCACCGCCCCCGCCACTCCGCGGGCGACCCGGCCCTCAGGCGCCCACCCGCTCGCCCAGGAAGCGACGGGAAGGCGGCGGTCAAAGACAAAGCGGATGCCTCAAATTCCTCCCCGCCCCGCCGGTCTGCGGCACCCCCCGCCCGCCCACTCATCGCCCACCTCTGCCTACCTGGGCAGCGGGAGCGGCCGGGCCTCCCTCCCTCCCAGCCCGTGCTTGGGCAGCCGCAGCCCACGGGGGGCTCCGGGGCTCGGGTGTCGGGTGCGGGCGCTGACAATGAGGGGAGGGACGCGGTACCGGGCGGTGCTTGACGTCAGCGGGAGCGGGGCGGGGGCTGGCGGGCCGGCCCGGCCGCGGTGCGGAGCCTGGAGAGGGCGGGGAGGGAGCGGCCGCCATTTTGGGGGGGTCAGGCTGCGCTTGGGGGGGGAGGCAATTTTCCGAGGTGCCCCAGGAGAGAACCGGGCGAGGCGGGTGTTGTGGACGCAGCGTTGTTGGGCGCAGGTGAGGTGCTCCCATGTTTGGTTTCACGGTGGATTTGTGGTCCAGAGCGCGCCGGATAACCCACTCCTCAGCCCCGGCCCGGGGCTACCACTGCCTTGTGGCTTTAGGGGCCGGTGGCGAGACGGGCAGTGCCGGTGCCGGCTCCCTAAGAACAGGGCAGAGTCCCGTGCCAGGTGGCAGAGCGAAGTTTTACCCTATCTCGTCGTTGCATCCCCTCCTTCAGTGCCATCTCCCGGAAAGTTTGGGACTTGGTGTTCAGTCCAGCTGTGGTTGGTTCCACGTCTGGTATGTGCAGCCCTGAGATGCTGAGATGGGATCAGAGACAAGAGATCCCCCCAGCACTAACCGGAAAAATCTGCTCCCGGTGTTCCTGAGCTGTAAGCAGAGCGCCGGGACTCCTGACCGGACGGGTGGCATGGTGAGGGACACCGGGGAGCATGGCTCCGTGCTCTGTACAGCTGAGTCCACAGCAGACATGGTCAGGCTGATGAGCAATTCCAGCCTCCTGGCCAGTCAGCAAGACAGGACAGGCTCCGAAGGCGTTGTCACCTTTGGCCACTGTATCCTTAACTAAAGTTGTCTCTCCAATATTGTTTTATTTCAGATAATGCCAAAGGAAGATGCTTCAAGTGCCAGGTGATCTGCTTGTAATGCTTTGCTAAAGTGTTGTCCTTGCTGTCACACCGAGTTTAAATATCACTCTTTAATCCTGTTTCCACAGCACAGCCTGAAATACACTTGTTCTGAATGAAGTGTCAACACTTCAGTGAATTCTCTAGGTTACAGCTTAAATCCAAGCTCACATGAAGATACAGAATGAACAAGACCTTGCTTGCAGGCGAACTGTGTAGTCATTCTTGCTGGGGAAAGTATTTGCCTTCCTGACACTCCACCTGTGCACCAGAGTGCAGCAGCAGAGGCATGTGCTCCACGTGCTCTGCAGTGCAACCACATTCAGTGGGTTTTGGCTCTCCACTTTACAGATGTTACTTCTAATTTCTGAACTGGTGTGAGGGAAGTTTACTAATACAATTCCAGCTCTTGATACCCATCTAGCAATGGCATTATCTGAGTATGACTGGGAGATGAAGCGGAATAATAAAAAAAAAAAGGTATTTATTTATTTCAGCAGGTGCTAAATGCAAACACCTCAGGCTTGCCAGGAGTTGGATACATTAGAGCCTAGTGTCTTCCATGTGCTTCTTGGATTTGCTGTGTTGCGAGAGGAATGGGGCCGTGCTTGGATACTTTTTCATATGTTTTATGGTGAAACTCATTGCCGAAGCATGATATTGGCACTAAAGGTTCCCAAGTGTTTCAAAAAAGCATGAAACATGAGGGGAAGAAAACTGCCAGGTGCTGCCAGGGGATCACAACAATGCCTCCTTTTGACTAAAGAAGAACCTGAAGAGATGTTAGGAAAGTATTGTTATATGTTTGGCATCCTTCCTCAGGCATAATCTCCCTTGCTGTCGTCCACATTGGTTTCCACAGGGAAAACAGCTGCAAGTGTTCATAGTTCAGTCCCCATCATTATGAAGATGGAATTTTGGGTGCTGAGATGGGCTCAGGGACTCCGGAGGACCACATTCAGGAGTGGATGAGATGAGAAGGGACAGAAGAGGGAATGTGTCTCCCCATGGCAGGCCCTCTCCTTGGTGTATCCTTCATACCATTTGTGTGGATCTCACCTGTTCATTGTGGTCATCAGTGTCTGCTGGCTGCAGCAGGCTCTGCAGGATCTTTCCTGGCACCGAGGGGGGCCGCTTAGCAGCTATTGAGGAGACATCTAGGGAGAGAGGTTTCTGCCAGTGGTGCTGGCAGCCTGCTTTGTGTTTTGGAAACCCAGCACCTGTCCTTCCAAGCCAAGAGACAAGCATTGTGACCATGCCCCAGTCTTTGGCGAGTCCTCATCATGCAGTAGTGCAACCAAGAGCAGAACGCTCATTTAAGGACTCAGTGGGAGAGATACTCCTCAGCCTCCTGTGCCACCAGATGCCAGCAGCACTGGCACAGTGAACTGCTGCTGGAGGGGAAGCACAAGGTGCAAGGTAAAGTCCCACCCAGCATGAGTGATGGAGGCAGATGAAGGGGGTGAGAGGGAACAAACTGAGCTGAGCTGATAAAGGGGGAGAAGGAAGCCCTTCCCCAAGGCGGCAACTGAACCAGCTGCTGAGTGGGGACTGCAGTGTGAGGAAGAGACAGTGAATGGAAAACCAGGGAATGACAAATATCAGATCTCTAGATCCAAGTGGGAGACACCCTGCTCACTGTGTGTGGTGCAGAAGCAGCATGGCTGCAGCTGGTGGTACAGTGCCTGTGGCAACAGGGCTGCCAAGCTGATATCCCACAGAAAAAAGCATAGTGAGTGAGGTTAGAAAATTAAAAATTTCTGTCCTGGGAAAGGAAATGACATAGAGGAAAAGAGAAAAACTAAGGAAGCTCTGGCTGCTCTGAGAGAAAGGAGCCATTTTTTTTTTGTTTTTTTAGTGTTTTTATGTATGGGGACTTTGTGCAGGCAGTGGAAGCTGCAGACAAAAGGACAGAAAGGGACAAGTGGAATGAGGGATTTAACAAGGTGAGGAGGCAACTTCAGCTCATGGCTGGGCTGGGGAGGTGCTGAACAAAAGGTATCCAATTGGCAGGGAAGATGGGAGCAAAGTAGGGAAGCCCAACTCACCCTGAAGGGTGAATGGGACCAGGAAGGGGGAAAATGACACAGAGGCTGGAACAGAAAGAGGAGGCAGAGGCACAGGGGAGTGGAGGAGGAGGCGCACTAGAGGTTGCACTGCTGGTGGTGTGCCCTTGCTTAGGGTGGTCTGGAGAAGACTGCTCTGCTTGTGGGCAGATATGGATAGCGGGGTGGGTTAAAGATGGAAGGAAGATGTGATCTCCTTAGCTGGAAGACTGTACCTGGAGAGTAGTATCTTCTTATAGTACATGATAGAAAGGTTGTTTAGTTCCAAGGGAGCAGGGTATAAGTAATGTGGGCAGATGTGACCAGAAATGATGGGCGAGGGGAGATGACAACACCCATAAAATCATGAATAATATGGGGAAGCAACAGAAGCTGTCAGTGTGTCTGACAACAGAGGACCCATATGGGTGTAGTAGCTTTAAACAAACAAAAGTAGCTCATACAGTTTATGCACAGCTTGGTAACGTGAGAAGTGGATGGCTCCAGGATGCCATGAACATCAGAGGCATGAGATTGAAAAGGGATTAGCCAAATTCACAGAGAGCAGATTTCTCAGGGGTTATTAAAAATGTCAATCTGAGTCATCTTCCAGTTCTTGAAGTCCCTGAACTAACTCTTCAGATATTCTTGCTATTCTGTACTCACTCTGTTTCTATGGTGAATTTGAGTGAAGTGTCTGAGTTGATCTAACAGCTTGCTGATGATGATACATGCAGTTCTGCATCCCTCCTAAAAGTACCTGTGCATCTGTGCTGTTTCTGCTGCACCAGTTCTGGGATTTATTCAGTTCATTAAACTGGCAGATAACTCAGAGTGAATACTTCTCTTCCTGTTTAGTGAGCTGAATTAGTCCACTGTTTTCTAAGCCAGTGGTTCTTGCTTCTCTCTGCAAAGCAAGATTAGATATTTTTTTAATGGAAGTGAAGATTATTCTGTTATTATCTGATTCCAGGTGTTCAGGTTTTAAGTATTTAGAACGTCAGAGTCATGATAAGATCCTGATATTATAAAAGCTCCCAACAGAGCTGGAGCCTTGGCTCTCCTGAGTGCCACACAGTTTAGGAATATTATTAAAACACAGTGAGTGGGGAAAAAAGAATCATGCTTGTCTGGGCAGCAGTGCTGCATGGCTTGGTAGTCTCACATCATTATCAGCACTCTGTATGGCAAACAACATAAGTTTTGTTGGGTTTGGGTTTTTGTGTGTGTAACTGTTTCTCGTTCCTAGAATCAGCAAGGTGCCACCATTACCTCCCCTAGGAGCCTGCAGCCATACCAGGGTATGGTAACAAAGGCGCTGAGAAGCAAACAGGCACATAAGAAACAGGTCAATGTCTTGTTAGTCTGTACTACTGCCACCTTCCTCTCAGTCAGAAAGCATATGCTATGGCATTACAGTGAGAACACTTTCTCCTCCTCAGACTGAGGGTTTTCTTATTTGTCTTCACCAGCTTCAACCTGGCATGCCAGGAGCCACAACCTGGCGTACCTGGAGAACACCAGGATGGGCAGTTGCAGTTGCTGGGAATAATAAACAGGATTTGCACACAGTAGGAGCAGGGTTTGTCTGCATGTATGAGACATCTCCACTACAGATTCTTCCATGTAAGTCTCATTTCCGTCCTTCAATCTAGGTAATGGAAATAATGTCTTCAAAGTCAGTTGAGCTTAGGGGATGTTTCATCCCTTCCTGGAGCAGACATCTTAAAAATGTCAGGTCTACACATGAGGCCAGAAGGGATGCATTTGAGAATGCCAAGGGTGTTTGCCAATATAATTTCAAGGTTGATTTCTGTCATCTTTGAAAGATGCTGGTGATTGAAAAAAAGACAAATGTCATCATACCTGTCATCAAGAATGGCAAGAAGGAGGATCCAGGCAACAGTCAGCCTCAACTCAGTCCCTGGGGAGACTGGACAGCACATTATCCTGGAAGCTATTTCCAAGCACATGAAGGATGAAAAAGTGACTGGGATTTACCTGACCAACCTTATTTCCTTCTACAATGAGACAACAGCCTGTGTGGAGGGTGTCAAATTGATTAGGATTGGCTTTATCGAGGCTTTTGACATGGTTCTGCACAGTGTACTTGTAGGCAAGTTAGTGAGATTTGGACTGGATAATTGGAATGTGAAGGGAATGAAGAACTGGCTGGATGGTTGGGCTGAAGGGCTCATATCAACCATATGAAATCCAACTGGCAACTAGTTCCTGGGGGCATCCTTCAGGGATGCACACTGGTAGGTTGATAGTGACTAATGTCTTTTTTAATGGCCTGGGCAATGAGCTGTCTTGCACTTTCAGCAAGTTTACAGACAACACCAAATTGGGGAGAACAATTGCAATATGCCTTAGGTCAGGGCTGCTACTCAGATGAACCTTGGCAGGCTGGGGAAGAGGGCCTCTCCCTCAGTAACAGGTGCTGGAAATACAACTGCTGTGAAGGTATGAGTTGCCACCAGAAGCTGGAGGTGGTGTGTATGTAAAGGAGGTGGCTTAGAGGAAATCTGGCTGAAAGGGCTCTTCACATTTTCTTCTGTTTCACCAGTGATGAAATCTAAATGCAAAATCTGTTATTGGCAACAATTGTGTGGAATATGTGTCTGGTCATTGGTATTTTGAAGACAACCATCTTGGCTGTATTGAAAAAGAATTCAGAAAAGTTGAATGAATTTTGCCGAAGCTGTTGGGAATTCCTCACCTCTGAGTGACAAGAGCTACTGAGAACCTGTGGCCAGATTGTCATAATGTAAATTGCATGGGAATTGTAGCTACGGGCTGTTCCTCTTGACATTCCTTCAAGGACTTGCAAGGTTTACCACAGAGGGAGTAGTAAACTCAAAAAGGAAAAGCAGGGTACCGAGAAGTAGTTTCTATGCACTACTGGTAGTTCAAAATTTGAACCAGCAGAAATTGTCTATCCATCATTAACTGCTACAGAATAGCCAGGAAAATATGAGCCATCACATCTTCATGGTATCAAAATACCTTTTTGCATTAGAATATCAGGGTGGCAAAAATCATAATTGTCAAGGAAGACATTCTGACACTATGTTACAAAGTGTCTTGTGCAAACACATTTCCATCATGCCATATACTAGTTACATTTACAAAGCAATCATTTCAAAAAGGATTTTTTTGCCAGGTTTGTTTGTGAAGATGTGATCTGTTCATCAGTAGGGCTTCATATATGTAAGTAGTCTTACATAATGTTATAGTATTAGTTAAATAAGAAGCTTTTTTGTTGAATTTTTTGTATCATCACATAGTTCAAAGTACAGGGGACCACCCCTGCCCTGCCGGGGCTGCACCAGGGAGGGACTGTCCCCCAGCACTGGTACCCTGCTAGAAAGAGTAGGGTGGTCCCTGAAGTGAAACATCACGAGAACTCAGGGAAAGGGGATAAAACTCTCCAGTGCTTCTGGAACTGTCTCTCTTGGTACTTGTGGTTTTGCTCACTGGAGCCTTTCCCCCGGGGACCAACCTGCTTCATCAGCGGTTGCTCTCGCTCTGTCGCAACCCAGCTTTCCCTCACCGTGGCAAGCTGTCACCAGTGCTTTTTGCCGTGGCAACTGCCGTCAGCTGCCTGAGGGGTGCCAGCGCCGCTGCCAGCCGCTGCCACAGCCATGCCAAAAGCCTGGGAATTTCCTTCTGGGAGCTGTACGGGGCACTGCCACCACTTGGCTCATGATCACCTGGTCCCAGCGCTGCTTTGGTTCCATCGTTGTCACGTCACATGGTTTTGCTTCGTCGGGATCCACGCTGCTGTCTTGGTGGCATAGGACTCCTTTCTTTGAACGAAACACTCTTCCAGGTTTTTCTCATTATCACCAAGGGAGAGGAAGTGGCTAGGTAACATATTTTGTGCTTTTGTTTGTTTTTGTTTTGTTCTGTATTGTTCTCCATTTTTTAGTAGAATTGTTATCTTTTTCCTCCTTCATTCAGACTCCTCGTAACTTCAAAATTTGTCAGTATTTGGGAGAAGGGAGTAAACAAAAGAGAAGTGGAGGTTTACCTCATTAGAGGTTCCACCTCCTGAATATATTGTCATTAAACCAAGACACATATACAGCATTTGTTTCCTCTGTAACGCCCTCACAGGGAACTGTTTTCAGATAGGTAAGCATGGCAGGATTCCCTCAACCCACAGGCTTTCCACGACCGACCATCTTTCTTTCACATTGCAAGGTTCAGGCTTATCCTGAGAGGATTGATCAGGTTCCATTTTCATTGTCCTGCCAGTCTTCAGTCATGGTGACTCTTCATTGCTGACACTTGTCCTCTTTCCTGGTTGTAGGAATAACCTGCACTGGAATTTAATGGTGCTGCAGTGAACACACGTGCTTTGACTTACATTTAGCTATTTCTTCTGTTCTCAATAAATTCCACATTTTAATTGAAATAACTATGTGCTGGGACATCTCAGTATGTACTTCAGTAGAAACATAAAATGTGTTTTAGGTTACCTGTGTGGTCAGTGTTGCAAGAGCTTCATTGTAGAGGCACTGAGAAATCACACAGCCCTTGTGTACCTTCTGTGAAATGAATTTGTGTGCTCTGGACTGCAATTCACAGAGCATTATAAAACATGGTAAATATGGACATTGATCTCTGTGACATGAGAGTCTCATCCTTTCCACTCAGAGGTTGTGGGGTGTTACTTATCTTTCATTTATGATTCCTAGCAAGTGTTTTCCTCTGCCAGTTCCATATCAGTTTTTTTTCCAATATGAGTTCCTGAAGCACTATATCAAATATTTACCAACATTAAGAATGGTATAATATTAGACTACATGCCTTTTTAAATTAGCTTATAATCTAATCAAAGAAATGGCCTAATTAGTTTACTCTTGAATTAAACAGTGTCATAAAAGCCCAAAGAATAGTAGTGGATCATCTTCCTATGCTGTATTTTGCCATTCTGTTCATCACTGGAAATTTTCAAGAGTAGGAAAGATGGGAAAAGGGCAAAAGCATAGCTGATACAGGCAGAGCAATGGGAATGGACTAGCCGGCCTCTCAGAGGCCCTTCCAGGACCATGATCTATGGTTTTATGTTTCACACTAAGCAGGTGAACCATCAGAAGAAATTCTGTGGAGACATTTGGCCTCTAGATCCCTGTGCATGTGTACGTGCTGTCCCAGCTTTCTCAGCTGAGAACTTTCCTTGGCTTTGAGTACTGATGCCAACTCAGCTTTTTCCTGGAAATGCCAGCCTCCTAAGGCAAGGGCTGGGAAGTCTGCTGGGAAGTCTGTTTTTAAACAATGTCACTCCCTAGATACTGAAGGACAAAGTTCACAGTTTCAACTGCTGTTGTGCATAAACCCTCTACTACGTATTAGAGAACTGACTTGACCCTCTGTCTTCTGCTTTCTAGGTGTGTTCTAACCAGTGGGCTGTACTGCCAAGGTCTTGCTTTCCTTTCCCTCTTCCTAGCTTCATTTGTATATGTACGAATATCCTGGGTTTGGCCAAGGCAGGGTTAATTTTTGCAGTAGCCAGGAGGGGGCGTGGCCAGGACACAGAGGTTATTCTATACCACCTCACATCATTGCCGGAGTGGGGGAAGAGACCGTCTCCCAGCGAAAAGGGGTTCCTTCTGGTCGAGTAAATGTTGCGAATGGAATAGTCCGGTATTGTTTATTGTTGGGGGCTTTCCATGTAAATAGTCTCTTTTCTTGTACCTTTTGTTACTATTGTTGCTGGTTTTGTTCTTTTTCTTATCTCACTGCTGTTTCCAGTAAGTTTTTCTTACCTCAATCCCTGACCTTTGCCTTTTGTGTCTCCAATTGAAGGGGGAAGGGGAAGTGGAGCATGGTTTTAGAGGGAGTACCAAATGGGAGAATACCCTTCCTAAACCATGACAGTCTTAATTGGCACACAATGTGGGGCTTGAAGGGTTGCGACAACAGATCTGCCCAGAGCATGTTGGAAACAAATATGATCTAGCATTTGTTGTATTAGGTACAAAGCTGCTGGCCACAATGTTGCTTGGTCTGTTCATGTGGGTGTGGTACCGAACCCTGATATGTTTGCATATATGCACTGTGTGACCATCATGATGCTCTGTTTCAGAGCAAGGAGGGGATCAGGATTGTTCTGTTGCTGTATTGTGTGGTATCAGTGTGAGGGTTATTCAGTGCTGCTGTCCTGCCTTCACCTTGGGCACTACCTTTGGGAGTCCATTAATAATTGTATCCAACCTGTAGGGGGAACAGGGGAGGATGATATTCCCTAGCTTTTCACCCCCTTTTCCTCCTTCAGGGCTGTTACAACAGCTTTTGAGACTTTTGAATTTCCTTTGGGTGTTAAGGAAAGCATGTTCTTGTTGCTAAGCTTGCCAGGTCTCCATAGTGCAGTCCACGCCATGTTTAGAGCCAAGAAAGAAATTTCTAGGAAGTTCATTTGGGTATCTGCCACGAGGGTGGATAGTCATGAGTGGCATGGAATGTGGGAGAGAATGGGCCAATTTTTGGATAAATTCCCTGCTCCAATGATTTAGGAATTCTCCCCTGAAGAACTACAGGACCCTAGTAAAATGAGAGGTAATCTGCAAGGAGAATGCTGTGGCAACTCCAGAGGAACAATTTATTGCACTGTGCTGGACCCTGGCTACTATTTATCAGACACTGCTTGCTATTAGACAGCACCCTCAGGGGGAGGAGGAAAGCAGACCAACAGGCACCGAGGCCACTCAAACTACAGCTGAACCAGAGGAACAACCCGTGATGGTAGTATTCACCCCTACACATTCAATACATCAGTTTGCTTAGTGAGGGATGAAGAGGAAGAAGGGCCCTCAGAACAGAAGGAAGAGGCAGGGCTAGAGATAATCAACCGATCCCTATCGCTGTGTGAACTGCAAGATATGAGAAAAGATTTCAGTCACCAGTCATGAGAGCCCCTGGTGACCTGGCTGCTCCAATGCTGGGATATCGCAGCCCACAATATGAAACTAGATGGGAGTGAAGCCAAGCAATTGGGATCCCTGTCCTGGGATGAGGGCATTGACAAAGGGATGGGGAAGAAGACAAAAACTCTCATGTCAAGGGTGAAGGAAAGGATTCTCTCAAGGATGATCTAATAGTGCATCCAAGCAGGTGGAACGCCATGGAGAAAGGTGTCCAGTACCTGAGAGAATTAGCTGTGCTGGAGGTAGTCTACAGGGATTCAAATAACAAGCAGTCCTTGTAGATCCAGATGAGGTCCAGTGCACACAATCCATGTGACGGAAGTTTGTATGGGGCGTGCCATCATCATACACCAACTCATGGGCATTGATGTCATGGAAAGAAGGAGAACAAACAGTGCCTGACTCTGGCAATATGAAGATCAGGTCCTCCCTACTGACCTGCATCTCGACTGTGGAGACACTGTCCAAGACTGTGGACAGGTTCAAAAGACACACTCCCTTCACTGAGACGGTTCCTGCTGTATTGTAGGGATACATTGAAAACGGAAAGCTGTTATGCAGAGTCCTACACAGTGAGTCACAGAAACTGTTAGGGACAGCCATTGAATATAGAAATAATACCTGTGCTTGTGTATATTTGTATATATATATATATATATATATATATATATTTATGTATATAGTTGGAAGGTGTAGGATCTGGGTATGGCATAGATGGTATAAAATAAGGGGTGGATAGTGCCCTGGTTTCAGCCAGGACTGGGTTCATTTTTTGGCATGGCCAGGACCCAAGGTTATTCACCACTTCACCTCATTGCTGGAGGTGGGGAAAAAGGGACTCTCCCTCTTCAGGGGAGAAGGGGTTCCTTCTGGTCCAGTAAATTTGGCAGACAGAACAGTGGTATTTTTTATTGTCAGGAGCTTTTGTTCATTTTCTTCTCTTATTGCTGTTTCCAGTAAATAGTTCTTATCTCAGTCCTGATCTTTCTTTTTGTACGTCCAATTGGAGGTGGGGAGGAGAAGTGGTGTGTGGTGTTAGTGGGAGTACTAAATTGGAAAATGCCATTCCTAAACCGTGACAGCAAATAGGGGAATAATTTCAAGTTGATCAGCTCATAATACAGGAATTATGGGAAGGATGGTGGGTGGAAAGGTTTCAGATTTTGTTGAAGTCAGGTGAAGTCCCTGATGACTGGTGAAAGGAAAATATAACCTCCATTTTTAAAAAGGGGAAAGCAAAAGGCCCTGGGAACTACAGACCAATCAGTCCCACCTCTGTGCCAGGCAAGAACATAGAGCAGAGTCTGCTAAGGCACATGAAAAACAAAGAGGTGATTGGCTTTACAAAGGGAAAATCATGCCTGACAGATTTGGTGGTCTTTTATGACGGGACTGCAGCAGTGGTGGATGGGGCAGAGCAACGGACATAATCTACCTGGACTTATGCACAGTATTTGACACTGTCCCACACAACATCACTGTCTCCAAATTGGAGATGTGGATTTGATGGATGGACCCTTGGTGGGTAAAGAACTGGCTCGATGATTGCACACAAAGAGTTGTGGTCAATGGCTCATTGTCCACATGGAGACCAGTGACAACTGGGGTCCCTCAGGGGTTGGTACTGAGGTCAATACTGTTCAAAATCTTTGTTGGAGACACTGACAGTGGAATTGAATGCACCCTCAGCAAATTTGCTGATGACACTAAGCTGTATGGTGCAGTCAACATGCTGGAGGGAAGGGATGCAATCCAGAGGGACCTGGACAGGCTGGAGAGGTGGGCTGATGCAAACCTCATGAAATTTAACAAAGCAAAGTGCAAGGTCCTACACCTGGGTCAGGGCAATCCCAAACACACCTACGAGTTGAGTGGAGAAGTGACTGAGAGCAGCCTTGTGGAGAAAGACTTGTGGGTAATGGTGGATGAAAAACTCAACATGAGCCGGCAGTGTGCGCTCACAGCCCAGAAAGCCAAACATGTTCTGGGCTACATCAAAAGGAATGTGGTCAAAGGAGGGGATTCTCCCCCTCTGCTAGAGCACAGTGTACAGTTCTGGTGTCCCCAACATAAGAAGGACATGCAACTGTTGGAGCAAGTCCAGAGGAGGCCACGAATTTGGTAAGAAGACTGGAGCACCTCCCCTACAAAGACAGGCTGAGAAAGTTGGAGCTGTTCGGCCTGGAGAAGAGA
Organism: Pseudopipra pipra; assembly: GCF_036250125.1. NCBI lineage: Eukaryota > Metazoa > Chordata > Aves > Passeriformes > Pipridae > Pseudopipra > Pseudopipra pipra. The sequence goes on along the minus strand of NC_087572.1, from coordinate 7,042,412 downwards.
AGGTTGAGTGGAGACCTCATAGCAACCTTCCAGTATCTGAAGGGGTCATACAGGGAGAGGGACTGTGCCTCAGGAACTGTAGCGACAGGACAAGGAGTAATTGGTACAAACTGACTGAGGGGAAATTTAGGCTGGATATTAGGAAGAAGTTCTTTACTGTGAGGGTAGTGACATACTGGAACAGGTTGCCCAAGGAGGTTGTGGACGTCCCAAACGTGGCAATGTTCAAAGCCAGGTTGGATGAGGCCTTGAGCAACCTGGTCTAGTGGGAGGTGTCCCTGACAAGGGGACACCAAGGGGGGTTGGAACTAGATATCTTTAAGGTCCATTCCAACCCCTTCACATTCTATGATTCTCTGATTCTATGCCCATCTGAGTAGTGGGAAGAAACAGAGGACACCAGGTCCTTCCCAAAGAACAGGCACAAACACTGGCACGGAAGCAGAGGTAACATCCTTCAATCCAAAGGGGTGAGAGGAAGAAGGGGCCTTTCTCTTTAAAGACTTCCCTATGATTTGGGTTTCTACATACCCTGCCTCCATTTGCCCACTGGTCTTTAATCCATTTGAGCCATCTTCTTCGGGACTTTGCAAGCGTGAAGAAATCTCAATTCAGCAACCACTTGGAGCCAGCCCTAAAGTTACACCAGCGAAATATTATTTATCAGAACTCCTCACATAGCAGACATAAACTATGTGCTCTCCTCCTTCTCTTGTTCTCTGAGACACTTTCCCTGTGGGCTGTGGTCTAAGTGAAAAGGTGCTGCACAGGTCACTCAGACTGACCTCTTTTGAGCTCCTGTTTCTGTGCCATCCTGCCCAGACATTTTCTCTTGCAACATGGTCTGAAAAAAGAATGGCAAAGTTCTGGCCCTCATCTGTAATGCCATGGGAGTCTGGATCTGAGCCAAGAGCACAGTGAACAAAGTGAGCAGTCAGCATGGATTTGCAGAGGGTAAATCATGTCTGCCCAGTTTGATTGCCTTGTATGAGACATTTACTGGGTCTGTGCATGAGCCTTGACAAACTCAAGGCTTTCAACACTCACACAATATCCATGAATCCAGTTTGGGATGCTGGGATCTGTATGGGTGGACAGCCTGATAATAGGCAGAGTACTAGAGGGAACTGTCCTAGGACCTGTCCTGTTTCTTTATCAATCGCCTGGAGGAAGTGATGGAGTGCACTCAAGTCTGCAGCTGACACTGAGCTGGGGGGTTCAGTGCATACATTCAGGGGCAGAACCACTATTCAGAGTGACCTAACAGTCTGGAGGAAGGGGCTAACAGGAACCTTCAGAATTCAACAAGGACAAATGCAAAGTCCTGCACCAGGGAAGGAAGAACCCTTTGAGATGATACAGGCTGAGGACTGACTGGCTGGATAGCAGCTCTGCTGGAAAGGACCTGGGGGTCTTGGTAGACAGCAAGCTGAACAGGAGCCAGCAGTGTGACGTGGTGCAGAGAAGGCTATATTAGCAGAAGCATAATTAATAAATCAAGGGAAGTGATTGTCCTGCTCTACTCAGCCCTTGCTAGCCCACATCTGGAAAACTGTGTCCAGTTTTGGGCCTCTTAGTACAAGAAAGGCATAGCTAAAGCAGCGTGAGGTTGATGGATGGACACCAGAATGGTCAGGAGACTGGAGAACTTACTTGCTGCAGGAACACAGAGGGAGAAGCTGAATGGACTAGGCTTGCTCAGCCTGGAGAAGAAAATGATGTGAGGAAACCTGAGAGCAGCTTCCCCAGGACCTAGCAGGAAGTGATTGGTGGGAGACTGAGAGACAGCAGACATAAGTGAAAAAAGAGAAATTCAAACTGGATATAAGGAAAATCTTTGTCTAACAAGATTACAACTTCGAAATTAAGAGTCTGCAAGTGAAAGTGTGGAAAAGGAAAAGAACAGCTCTTTATTACCAAATCCGAATAAACAACAATGGTGCAACCAAAACTTTCAAAAGAAACAAAACAAAGTCCTAATTCCCCAGGGGGGGAAAAACCCCGCAGCAAACTGGGATGGGGGTGGGAGGGAGGGCTGATGGCAAAACTGTCCCTGGCAGCTCAACAGCTGCTCGCAGCCACGGGAGAGGCCGGTGGCTTCATAGAAAGAGTCCTTCTTCCCAAAGGCGCAATCTCAACTCAGGCAGCTCTGATAATGGAGCCCCCACGCCCCGAGAGCATCTCGCTGCGAGATGCGTTGGTCTCTCAGTCGCTCTCCACGCGGCATCCGGCAGGGAAAAGAAAAAACTTCCCATCAGGAGAAAAAAAAAAAAAAAAAAAAAAAGAGGCGCCGAAAAAAACCCCTCAAAGCAGCTCCCGCTCTGTCCATCGGTGGAAAAAAACCCCAATCCTCCCGACAAAAGGGCTTCCGAGGCGTGGCCCTGGCCCGCTCTTTAGAGGGGCCCCCGCCCGCTCCCGCGCTGCGCAGCGTGTGGCGTTCCGCTCCCTCTCCCCCTCCTGACTCCCCCCATCCCGGAACAAACAGACTGGGGAGGGGGGCGGGCGACACTGGGGGGAAAATTCCAAGATCTCTTTTCAAACCTATGACAATCTTTTCCGCCAGGAGGACAGTCAAGCACTGGCTCAGGTTACTCAGAGTGGTTGTGCATCCTTATCCTTGGAAAGCTGAGAAAATCGCTGATGGCTATGCTTTGAGCAGAATTTTGGACTAGCGACCTCCAGAGGTCCCTTTCAACCTGAATTACTCCGATTCTATGTATTGTACATCCCCAGATCTGAGAAGGAAGACACATACACTAACTCTCATTGCCCCTGTCAGTATTTCTGATGAGATGTGCCATCAGCTGCTCCAAGGCTCTGATTTCAAGGTTAGAACCAGGCATGAGGTCACTCGAAGGACACTGTGGAGAAGGTCCCTAAGTGATGTGCAGACCAAAATTCAGCATCATTTAGACAACAGAGTGAGTCTTGCTGCCAAGTTTTTGCAGGAGCACTGTGACCCAAGGGCTCATTGCTAGCACGACGTCCTGAAACATGAGATAGGAAGAGAACAGGTATGTAGAAGGTAGTTCAGAAGTGAAGACAAGGGCTGAAGACAAGCCCTGCCTCAGGCAGCATGAAGCCATATGGTGGGAAGGCCAGACTAGCTCTCAGCAGAGACTAGTACAAAGCAGGAGGCACCAGCACTATGCTGGTGGTGCTGGAAGAGAGGCAGAGAAACCATGTTTAATTCTCTTATTCAAGTCCCCGAGGAACCCAGAAGATGCCAGTGTTCTGGAATATGCCATGTTCTGTGTTAAGCTAGGAGAGCTTTCTTGAGTCTCTACAAATGGTTCTTTGAGTGACAAGACCCTGTAAGATTCTGCAGTTGTATCTCTGAATTCATGTAGTCACACAGGTCCCCTGTTGCAGACCCAGTATGAAACTATATATCCCATTTTTCTAGCAGAAGTGGTTATACCAACCTTTTGTGATGCCTCCATACCTCAGCTACCTCCAGAGCAAGACTGGACTGGTAGTGCCATACCGTCTTGTCCCTTAACGGTAGCATCTCTGAGTGCCCTGGGCACAGGGATGGCAGCCCAGAAGGGAATCTGAAGCTCCAAGTTGGACACTGCTGTAACACCAAACTGAATAATGCCAGGGACTGGCCTCAGGTGTGAGAGCTCAGTTGTCAACACTAGTTAATGGTTCAGGCCTTCCCCTGTGTGGCTGTGGCCTGTGTCAGCTCACATGTCCCCTGGCAAAGCAACAGCACAGCTAAGGAGTGAGCACAGGCGAGAACCACCATAGCCAGTGGGCACTCTGGACGCACTTTAGAAGCAGACTGTGTGGACACGGCCAGGTAGCAGCACCATCAAAATCTTGAGCTGGATGGAGCTATATCAGCACACTTCTGGGAGGGGAGGAGAGTTGTGTCCCAAACAGGGCAGCCTTAAGTGCCCTTGGTGGATAATGTGAGAGAGAAGAGTACAGTTCTGTGACCAGACAACTGCTCTGCTTGACTCTGCAGCATACAGGTGGTCCCAGGCCATCACTTTATGGTCCAGTCCTCAGCAGAGGCACCGGCAACAGGGAGAAGCTGTGAGGCTGTGCCTCAAATGCAAAGGAGAGGCTGAAAGCTGTGGTGGGCCTGGGCTGTGGTGGAGTGCATTGGAATGGCCACAGCAGTTGATAGTGGAGATGAATTGGGGCAGGCCAAGAGATTGAAGGGCTGTCAGAAGGAATACAGGATAACTTTCAAAGCAGTGGGTGCCTCTCATAACACAGTATAGACACTTCTGCTGTAAAATGCCCAGAGACTAAAAAGTTGAATGAAATTTGGGCTGCACCACTTGGTGTGCTGTCCTGTCCAAGAGTTCAACCAAGACCTCCATGTGCCAGCCTTCCACCTGCCAAAGCAGGGAAATAATCCCAAAAGCAGAGAAGTGCAGATTAGAGGGGACTTGCTCCACCCTCTGCAGCCCCAGCAGAGGGTTCTGACAGTATGATTCCTGACAGATGTTTGTTTGACCAGTATTTAAAGACTTCCAGAGACAGTGATGGCCCATCCAACCCAACAACCTTAATTGCTAAGAAAATTTTCCTTAGTGTGTCACTTCATTCTCTCCTCTCTAAATTCCCATTTCTTGTCACCAAGGAGTGAAGCTCCTGGCTGTTTTCTGAGGTTCCAGTCATTCCACACTGGCACTAACCATATTCTCCTGTTTCAGCTTGTGCATGCAAAAAAATGAAATAAAAATATAAGATCAAGGTACTTCGCAATAATTTTCATGCTATTTATTTTGCAGTATTTCTGCACTGGCTATTCTATTCATGATAAAATGTGTAAAAATTGCTTCCAATAAATTGTCTTCTTTCTGCAGTTCACCAAAAACATAGCTTCAAATGCAACAGTTGTGAAATATTCATATAACTTACATGCCCCTCTGCCCTGCTGCTCGTCATAGCCAGGCTGTGTCACACAACTTCTGAAAAAGTTACAGGTCTTATCAGCTTCACGTGGATATGATACAGGCCATAGAAAATGTAGATATCAGATCCTGCTCTCCAGAAACTTTCTCAGCCTACATAAATGATTAATAATATACAGCAGAAATACTGACATCCTGCCAACACATACACAATTTCCTCCCACCAGGTTACAAAGCATGGTAAAATTGGATAATGTGTCACCTCCTCACACAAGCCCAGCTCCCTGATTTGCACACCTTCCCTCGTTACAAAGCTTATTTCACGTGTTGTTGATCTTATATACACACACGATCACTGCAGAGACCACAGACAAGTTCTGTTATGGAATGCAGAATTCCAGACAGAAAGTATCAAATTGGCAAGAAGTCCCCAGTTACATGCACAGAACAGGGTTGCAGCAGAGTTGGCAATTACCACTCTGTTCCTTAGGAATAAAAGCATGGAAAGTTTAAGGTAGGCTATGAGATTGCACAAGGGTCAGTAACACAAGAGGAGAGTCTCAAGATGAACGCTTTTTGAAAAGTATTAGTTTTTGGAAAGCCTGTTTAAATTCTTCATTAAAAGCTGTATAAATGACTGGATTGATCAATGAATTTAGGTAACCCAGCCAGGTAAAAAAGTCCAGTAGGATGGGATGAAACCAACAGGCATCTTGGCAAATGGGTAGGACTAGGGACATGACAAAAAAAGGCAGCCAGCAGAAAATGAAAGCTCCTAAAATAATGCCTAAAGTCTTGGTGGCTTTCCTTTCTCTTGCAGCAGAAATTCTTTTCCTTTCCAGGACACTATCTGCAACTTTTATTTTAACATGATTGATAAATATTGGGGATCCACCTGAAAGGGAATGTCCTTCATGGAGGCTAGCATTAATGGAGCAGAGAGAAGACCCTGCAGAGCCGGCGATCAGGTGTGCAGTAGTAAAACGTTTCCCACATAATGAGGGTGGCTTCAGAATTCTGGATCGAGCTGCTACATAAATTCTACCATATAATATCAGAAGGAGCACAGTTGGGATGTAGAAAGCTCCACAAGTGGAATAGATTGTGTAGGTAATTTGATCTGTGTTCACAGTACACTTTGCAATTTCTTCATGAGCTTTCACTTGCCTCCAGAAAAATGGTGGCACAGAAATACTAATAGATATCATCCAGACCACTGCAATCATGAGGGCTGCTCGGCCAGCAGTCCGGCGTTTGGTGTATTCCAAAGCGTCTGTGATAGCCCAGTATCTGTCCAGGGCAATAACACAGAGGTGCAGGATGGAGGCTGTGCAGCATGTGATGTCTGATGACAACCAGATATCACACAGCACTTGGCCAAAGGTCCATGTATGGGTGACAGTGTAAGCAATACTGATGGGCATTACAAGGACAGACACTAAAAGATCAGTCACTGCCAAGGAGCCAATGAGGTAATTTGCAGGTGTGTGGAGCTTTCTAGTCAGAAAAATTGTAATAATAACAAAAACGTTTGCAAGGATTGTTGCCAAAGTTATAACAGACAGAAGGATTGACAGTGAAATCTTCAGCCCTAAGAGTGTCCTTTCATCCCAAGCCAGTGGTGTTTCAGTGAAATTTAATGACTTATTTGCTGAGCTCTGGAGAGAGAACTCTGCTGAATGGTTGTACTGAGTCATCCTCTGCTCTGGTTTCACCTTCCAGTGTAATCTTTCTAGGACAGTGAAGAAAGACGCTCACTTTTTTTGATGAAATAGAACTTTTCATACTTCAGTCCAACATGGAAGAAATATTAACGTGTTGAAAACTTCAGCTGACACAGTAGATGAGGTACTCTCCAAAACAAGATCTTCCATCACATCACATCAATGACATCATTGTTAAAGCAAAATGTTAACATAATCATCCAGATATCAATCTGGTGTACAACAATGCAAGCAGTACTATTAAGTGACAAGAACTTAGGTGGGTTTCATTTTCATCTTGAAGACGACTGAATCATTCTTTGTCTTTTTTTCTGAACTAACCATCTGCAAAGCTGCATAAATCGATACTGAAGGATGAGAGACAGAAAAGAAACATCTGGGCATGTAGTTAATGCCCCTTTGCTTGGGATAAAGCTGCCCTCAACAGTATTTCCCCTTTCTCTCTAATAGCTGACTGTCATGTTTTTGGTATTTACAAGGGACACTTTATTAGTAGAGTACCTAAGATATAAAACAATACTGTCTGGATTCTTTCTGTAAACACAATTTCTGCCAGATTTGTGAATCAAGACTTCTTTTTGAAAAGTACGGATCTTTGGTTTCATTTATTTCTCCAGACCATTCAGGTTTTCTCTCAACATTTAGTCTTCGAATGCTGAAGTCAGATGTAAGGTACCAGAACTCAATGTGTTGGCACACATTATAGCACAGTATGCAATCTACAGGCTTTCCATACTTTTCCTTGGATTCACTTAGTGTAACGTGAAGTCTTCACAAACCTGAAGAAAACATCCTAAGATAGATTTCCCTCAGGCCTTTCACTCACTTCCAACCATGAGTACCAGAATGTTACTTACATTATGCCAGCCCAACCCTTCTTGAAAGACATCCTTAATGTGGGTCACGAACGGCTTTGCAGTGTGCGAGGAGGGCTGCAAAGAGAGACACTGAACTTCTCCAAGGAAATAATCATCAGGCCAGCCCTCTCCTAGTCATCGAGGAGAAATGCCTCTCTCAGTCATCACTGGTACAGATTCATGCATCCAACAGAGAATGGACAGTCACTTGATTGGGAATCTGTGGAGCAAGAGCAGCATATATTCTACATGAAACATTAGCACTTTGATGTCAAACAGCCTCTCTTAAGCTCCTAAATCCTAACATAAGAAACACTTTTCGGTTTGGTGTGTTTGATTTTTTTTTTATAAACCACCACCTTCTGTGAGTTAAACTGATTTTTAGAGATGCTTTTTCTTTTGAGGTGTACTTTTCCAATTAGGGGACATGAGTCTCGTATTTCATACTAGACTATTACTTTCTTGATTTTTTTTTCTCCAGGAAGGGGAAGATCCCTTCCTAATAACCATTTTTGTGACACTGAACAAAGGTGCAATTTACAAGAATTTTTTAACATAAAAATGCTTATAGTGACTGAAGTCCATCAAATCCTGACAATGACCCATACATTCAGCTCAACTTTGTTGCCTTTTTCTGACACTTTGCCAACATCAATATGTTCTTTTGGAGACAGAGAACAGAACCACAAACACTTGTTGAATATGTGGATACACCACAGATTGATACTGCAGCATAATGGTATTTTCTGTTCTCAGTTTCTTTCCTCGTGATTCCTGAAATTTACTTTGCTTTTTGAATCATCGCATAGCACTGATCTGACATTTCCACAGAGCAGTCCCAATTAATATAATTCCAAATACCTTGAGTGGTATATCAGCTTTTTTTCCCTGGCAGCTCACTTTTTACATCTATGAGCACTATATTCCTTCTCCCACTTTTTAACTAAGGTTCTTTGCAACTCTGCACAGTCAGTCCTTGTCTTTATTACTCTGAAGACCTTTGTTTCATCATCATATGTCATCACCCCACTATTCATGTACTTTCCAGATCACTCAAAGTCTCTTGAGAGTCTAAGTAATTGTACGGGTTGGACTTCACTCACTCCATATACTCATCTGCTTTTCTTAATTACTTCAACAGATTGGTGAGACATAACTTACCTTTACTAAAGCCTGAACTTTGACTGTTCTCCAAAACACCATATTTACTATGTGTACAGTGATACTATTGTTTATTGTAATTTCTGCCAACTGGCTATATGTACAGATGTTGGGTTATGGCTCAGCAGTTGTCCAGATCTCTTTGGGAAGTGACTCCACAGCGGTTGTCTTGCAGTTAGCAGGTGCAAAAGGAGTTGAAGTAGAGGCTGACCCTCCCACTGATACCATTGCACTTTGGATCTTGAGTTGCACTGAACTCTCTAGCTGAGCACTGTCTCACAGTGAAGTTATGTTGTTGTTCCCTTTGGCCAGAAATAAAGAGTCCACTTTTAAATATCCCCCAGTTTCTCTTTGTGAACAGGGATGCTGAAGTTAATCTAGTTTCTCTGTGAGAAATTTCCTTTATCTTCTCTGGATGTATTTTTTTTCCATAGCTTTACCATCCCTTTAACTCTTTGACACAGTAATGGCTCACTTCAGAGCTCTCACTTATAGAGTCTAAGAAACCTCTTACCTGAACATTGGGCTGACTGCACATCCCACGCAGAAGAAAAGCTAAACCAAAACCACCAGACAGACTGATTAGCAATATTAAAGACAATGACTGTATTTCTTAAAAACTAAAGCCAAGGCCAATCTTGATTTCAGTTATTGAGAAAAGTGATATCGAGCCTTTCACATATAATGTGATTATCAGTCTTAGAATAATTCCAGCAACATGAACTAAAGTGAAGTGCACCTCACCCACCCACCTGTACATGAACAAGCTTATTAGTAGTCCTACTGCTTCCAACAGCTCTCAATCACCATGGGAAAAAATAAGTTGATGTGAAACGTGGCATTTTCAGTGAAATGAACTAGTCTAGAGTTCAAAGGAATTATTAATCTTCAACATGCCAGTAAACAGGACACTCCTACACTGGGAGAAAGTCTTACTGAAACCAAATGATGTGTTAACATATATTGAGTTACTGAATTAATTAAGTGATGTCTCAGAACAAATTTTTTACAAAAATGCTCCAAGTCAGGTATTTATCCTGTACTCAGGAAAAGTTACCATCTAGATAAAATGAACATACTCCCAGTAATTTAGCATTTCAATTAAGTTACCTTTTACTCAACAAAAAAAAATGCTGAACAGAGGTAAATGATTTTCCCATAAAAAAAGAAAAAGAAAAACATTTGCATAAACTACAGACACTGAAAAAAATAACACTAGATGTTAAGCAGTCATTAAATTAAGTCAAGTATAAGGCCGTGCACATAACTGCCTATTAATAAAAGCAGAACACAAATGCACAGGCACACACATCCTGAAACCCCAGAGCCCAGGAGTAGTGACTGGACGTGCTGCCTGGGCAGAGCGCATGTGGTCTCTGGAGCATGAGGAGCACTGGGCAGAACCTGGTTGTTGAGGAAAACATTCAGTGCCAGTAGCTCAGGGTGCAGCTGCAGCGGAGCTGCAGGTTGAGCTCTGTGGGACAGCAGCCTGAGCCCGAGGCAAGAGGCCATGAACTGTCGACCCTTTGGACAACAGAGGGCCCCGGGAGCTGTGTCTCAGCCAGGGGACACGACACTCAGAGACACAGCAGGAGCCGACAACCCCCAGACTTTCCTGTGCTTGGACTGTGAGGGGATAAAAGCCCAGGGGTTCCTTTGTTCTGGGTCCCTCCTCAGAGGCACCGGCTCAAGCTGTTATTTTGGTATTGCACCATGATCAAATTACTTTTAGGAGTCTGAGACTCAGCAATGGGAAACGTGGGGCGGAGCTGGTGAGAAAACCAGGTCTGACTGTATGAGTGTGGGGGGAGCAGCTGCGAAGGGGCTTCTGTCCCAGCTCAGGTGGTGCGAGAGTGAGTGCCAGAGGGGCTCCTGGAAGGTCAGACAGGGAAGTTTCCTTAATACTAGTGATGTTATCACCCCTAGATAAGACAGCATTATTGCCTCCAGTGTGTGCAACTCGCAGCCTGGGTCAGTGCTCCTGCTGCCTGCAGGCAGTTGTGTGCACAGTGTGGATCAGCCCGCGCCACCCTCTGGCCCTGCCAGGCAGGGCATAGCAGGTTTGTCACCCACACTTCACAGGATGGGAATCCTCTCAGATGCCTTGGCTGCATCAGCGCTGTCCTTGGTTCATCTTTTCTTGGGCTTCACCTGGTGCTCTTGGCCATGGACTGTGCGTATTTTTTTCACTTCAAAGCTTCTGAAATAAATTGATGTCACAGCCAACCAGAGTGAGGTTTTCACAGCACAGCACGTGTGACGTACAATGCCTAGCTGGAGCAAACCAGCATTGTCTTAGATGCTTGCAGGTGAGGCAAGATGCTTGCAAGAGCAGCCAGGAACAGCATAGAGTAAAGGAGGGTACACCTGTCCTTGGTTTATCCATGCTAGTGTCCCCAGTAGTTTATCCACACTACTGTCCCTGTGGATTGTCCACACTACTGCACTGAGTAGCATGCAGGTGTGGCAGCTGGGGGAGGATGGGGCAAGTACAGAGCCGTGCAGTGCCAATGATGAGAAACCAAGGCACAGAGTGACCCTGGGGTGAAGAAACGTGATGATAAAACCACAGCAAGCAGCCCAGTCACCAGAGCCTCTTCTGTAACCAGCAGGGACAGAACACCACGTCCTGACTGCAAGGCCACAGAAACCAGGACTGCCCTCTGCAGCTGCCTCCCTCCTGCATCCCAAATTTGATCTGGGCTGACTGTGGCTCTCATTTATATACCTCCAACAGTACTGAAGGTTGCATGGGAAGGGACCTTTTGATCCCTGTGTCCACACACTCAGTAGTTCCTGTGAAAGTCCAGGAGGTAAGGAGATGTGTAATAATGTCTTGGTAACCTGGAGAGATTCTTTTTCACTAATCAGAAAGAAGGAAAGAGCATTTAAATGGAGAGACAATTTCAGACACTGCAGTGCTATTTAACTTAGCAGAAAGCTCAGCTCAAGGACTGGAAGGTGAAGCAAGATCATGTGCAATGTGAAAAGAAAACACACTTTAGCTGTTGGCGATAGCATTGGGACTGCTTCACTGTTCAGGGTCCTCACTTAAAACTAGGTACTTCTTAAGAAAAGGTGCTTTGCGTCCCAGCTCTGCAGTTAAACTCACAGAGCAAGGGCAAGGTGGCAGGGTAGGGTCCCTAGGAGGAAAAACTGAGTTCCAGGTGTGCCAAGGCAGGAACACCGGCAGGCAGGAGGAGGTTGGGTGGCACCAGGAGCTCCATAGGACCGAGTGCCATCGTGTAGGATCCAGGCATGGAGCTGCAGAGACTGCTCAGATTGCCAGAGATGCTCAATCCCAAGGGTAAACAAAGTCCTGACACATTTCTGTCCTTTCTGGAGTACAGCCATTAGTGGAGAGTGGGGTAACTCCCACAGACTGCAATTTCATGGTGCAGCTGATACACTTTCTGAGGATGCTGAGCTGCAAGGAGAAGGCTTTGGTGCACTCTGAACTGGGCTGGAGGGGGGTAAATAGTGTGTACAAAATAGGTATGTTGAAATGAAAATACAGAAACTTACTCTTTCACTAAATAGAACAGTAAAAAAATGAAGAACAAGATAAAATGTTCCTTAATATGTTGCACATTTCCTTTAAGTTCACACCAAATTTAGAGGAATTAGGAGATTCATTCTCTTTCCTTGAAGCTGGGGAACTGCAAAGGGATGGCTGAGAACAGAGTTAAAGTTCAGCAAACTACTGAAAATTCATTTTGTAACTGATTCTCACTTTTTACACGTAGAATCCGCTTTCTTACCTAAATAGACCAGGTCTATTCTGTCATGCTGAAAGCATGACCAGCAGTGAAGCTGCTCCCAGTGTGAGCTAACAGCAGGTGGCTAGGAGGCACCCCTTGGGACAGGAGGTGGCACTCCAGCCAGGAGGCACCCCTCTAAAGGCATATTTCAGAGCAGAACTCAAAAAAGGGAGCAGGTTTTGAATAAGTTCTTGTAGATTTGGGACAACTGACTCAAGCATGGAGAATAGGGTAGCTGTGGTGTCCAACTTGGAGACAAAAGCCCTTTTCAAACATCATGAAACACATTTAGAATTAGCTCTAGGAATCTGCCTATCCAGAGATCATAATCACATCCAGATGCAGCTTCTGGCAGAAAACCAGGCAATGCCACAGTGCACTGAAAAGGTGAGAGGTACAGTCTGTAAATTCTGTTTGCACCTGAATTTCTGGTCAGCCCCAGCAGCAGCTGGGCCCTTTAGGGCTGAGCATCTCTCTTCACTGCCTGTGAGGGGAGCTGGCACAGAAGAGTTCATGTTTCTAAAGAAGTGAACTGACACCGCGAGTGTTCACTCCGGCATGGCTCATGCAGCACAGCTAAATCTCTAATGATACAGTTATTGTGACTATTTCCAAGGAAATCAGGCATTTTCTTTCTTTGACACAGAGAACAGCACTCTATGTGAGAAACTGTAGAGAAAACATTTCTCATTTTAAATAAGCAACTATAGTAATTGTCACGCAAATATTGGCAAAGTTTAACACTTTTGCTGCCTTCTCCCCACCTTCTATTTTGCTCAGCTTTCAAGAAAGTATTGGTTTTTTCCTTTCTTACCTTTATTTATACACAGCCAACATGTATTAGCAATTAACCCATTGCTAACTACCAAGTTACAAATGCTGTTATAACTAAATATTACTTATAAGAGACAGGCTGAGATTTAGGAGCAATAATGTTGGCAAATACTACATTGCAAAAACAGACTCTACAGTATGTTACCATAAGTTCTTTGAAGGCAGCACAGTCTGGAGCACTTAGCTCCACGTACTCCCTCAGCCATAAACAAACACACACAGTGCAAATCTCCAATGCACACAATGCAAAATCTCCAGTTAATTATTTCTTTCTCGCATTTCATCTTCCATTATTATTTGGTGTCATTAAATCAGTGGAATTTTAAGTACCAAAAAATACAGTGGGGTGTGAGATTGTAATGCCAGCTGTGTCCAAGTGCCTGCAAGGTGGGATCTGCGACAAGCAGCGACATGACTGATCTTGGGGAAACAGAGCCCCCAGCCTCCACCATTTCAGAGCATGAACAGGAGGAAGGAACTCCCCATAATTGTGCCAGGTAGAAGGACTGCACCAGAATGATCTCTTGACACACTAGGGCATCAGCCCCACGAGCATTTTCCACATGCCACTGACTTCCTGAGTGTTGCTCCCTACCAATGCTCTACCCTCCTCTCTTGCTGCACTCTGAGCTTTAGTATACTAAAGTGAACCTTCTGGTTCACTTTCTAGGATGCAGACACAGGCTTCTCTGATATGCAATGCTTGTTCCTTTGTTTCCTGAATGTTTGTAAGGCACTATGAAGTAGCATTCCCCCATATGACCTGTTAGGAGCTCTCCAGCCTTGGCAAAGAAGCTGAACAGTTATTGCTCTGACCACAGTGTTTATGGCCACGATGCTGGTTATTTTTTTCCCTGGTTTAGAATAAATTCTCCTCATCACCCCAATTTCAATGAGCTCAGAGATGGGAAAATATCTAAACTGCCCTCTGCACAATATCTCTGTGCTCATATAGGGTCAGGAATGGGCAGGCTGGGAGTGGGCAGGAAGGAACATCTTAGCTGAGTCCTGCACTGTGCCTCTGGGGATCACAGAGGATGGATCATGGCTTTTGTGCACACTGAGGGATATCTCCCTTTACATGCATCTCTGAGTGCCTCGCCAAAGGGCAGAAAGGAATCTTTACTCCAAAGACAGAGGAAAAACCAGTCAATTTTTATTCTAACTTTTGATATCAGGCTGGTTCCTGTATGTAGGACAGCTCTAGCCAGGCAAACAGCTACAAGACAACTGCATCACCTTGCTGTGTACATGCCAGAACAGAGTGATACTTGCCATTGGGTTTTTGTTCTGCATTTAGGTGAAGACAGTGCACTGCCATCATTCTTACTTTGTGTTAGATACTGAAAGTAGCCAGGCCCCTCACATCTTCCTGCATTTTGACATGTTTCAATGTAAGAAATACATTTCCCAGATTTCTAAGGAAGCTGCAAACCAGCAGTGGGTTTGATTTTTTTTTTAATTTCCTTATTCTCTGCCATTTACTCACACATGCTTGCATTACACGTGCTCAATTACCAGCCCTTCAGAAGTGTGATACATTAGAAGAAAATGAATGAATGATGACTGGTGAGGATGGTACTCTGAGATCATCCGGATGTGGGGGTAAATGGGAAAACCAGAAAATGTTACAAGCAACATGAAAAATAACAGACTGACTATTTGTTTGATATTTGTTAACTTTACTATTTGAGAAGCATGTGTGATGTACAGCCTAAATCCTTTGTTATGATGCTGCCCTGACTTTAGGGAGAACATGAAAAATAAAAGCAAATTTGTCTTGAGAAACCTCACACATCCCAGCCATGGCTTTCTGGAATAATCTACATAACACTCCACTGACAACAGTTCCTATGAAGTTACAATTACCGGCAAAGTAGTCCCACCTCTCTGAAGTCAGCTGTCCACTTAGTTTTGCAAAGGGAGTTTCTTCCTTGGGGTTTACATCAGGCTCACTGCTAGGAAAGGGACTGTCTGTCTGGGGAAGCATTATTCTCATTGAAGTCTGTGTTCAAGTCTCAAGCATTGCTGCCTGCAGTATCCTGGAAAAATCAGGATCATCTCATGACTGCAGGGCAATGCAGTCCTTGTTCTTGGCTACGTCCTGCTCTTTGCTGCGGGACCAAAGCTCATCCCAAAAGTGGTTCACATTCATCACTGCTGCAACAAGTGACAGGTGGTCCACCGGCTCCATGTGAGAAAACAGTGTGTTCTGTCCTGGAAAGCCTGGCTTGCATCCAAGCAGGTACATACATATGGATAGGTGAGGACTCCAGAAGTACAACATTACAGCGGCAACTCCTAGCTTTGCGCTAGCACCTCATCGGAGGTGACATTTGGTCACCATCATACCTGAAGCAGGAGTGAGGAAGAAGCCAGGTTAGCTGGGTCAGTCATAGAATACAAACCAGGATGGTGTGGGATAATGATGGAATAACCCTAAGAAGACATATCTCAGAGCCACAGTAACCCAAAGCTTTCCCCAGGTAAATCCACATAAAATTACACTTTTAAAATGGTCACTTCATTTACCCAATATCATCCTGCACTTGGAGAAAGAGACCTACAATATGCATTTAAAGCTCTAAATCGCCTGTGAGAGCAAAGTCTCCCTCTCAGATACACGGCATAAAGGGTCATTACAAGCTGCCCAGAGAGGTTGTGGCTGAAAACATTCAAGGTCAGGTTTGACCGAGCTCTGAGCAACCTGATCTGGTTGAAGATGCCCCTCGTGTCAGGAGGGAGGGACTACGTGACCTCTAAAGGTCCCCTCCACCCGAACCATCCTCTGATTCTGTGACAAACGCCCGTGTCCGGTGCCGCGGGGTTCCCCGCTCTCCGCTGGCCGGGGCTCCGCAGGGCAACGCCGCCGAGGGAGCTGTGCCCGCCCCACCCACTGGCGCTCGCCGAACCGGGGCGATGCCGCCGCAGGCCCCGGCCTCGAGCTCCTGCCCCTCGCCCCCGTTCCCCCTCCCCCGCCGGCGGGTCCTGGCGCTTCTCCCGGGGCCACAGTAGCGAAGCGCCCGGCGCTCCGTCCCCGGGAACCAACTTCAGCCGGGGCTCCGCGGGCGCCCCCGCGCCCGGCCGGGCCATGCGGCGGCGGGAGCCCGCCCCGTCGACAGCGCTCCGGCCGTCAGCACTCACCCGGCTCCGCGCCGTCCCGCTCTCGCCCGGCTCCGGCAGCGCCCGTCCTCAGCACCGGCGGCCCCGGCCGGGCTTCCCTCGCGCCCCGCGCCCCTCTGCGCTGCCCCTCCGCTCCGCTTCGCTCCCCTGCTCCGCTCCGCCGCTCCCCTGCTCCGCTCCGCTTCGCTCCCCTGCTCCGCTCCGCCGCTCCCCTGCTCCGCTCCGC
The DNA here is from genome assembly GCF_036250125.1 of Pseudopipra pipra. Classification (NCBI taxonomy): domain Eukaryota; kingdom Metazoa; phylum Chordata; class Aves; order Passeriformes; family Pipridae; genus Pseudopipra; species Pseudopipra pipra. The sequence continues at coordinate 7,025,852 of NC_087572.1, read as the reverse complement.
CGCTCCCCTGCTCCGCTCCGCTCCTCCGCGCCGCGGGGGCCCGACCGCTCCTCGGCGCGGCGGCGGCGGCGGCTCGCTCAGCGTCGGGGGCCGGGCCGGTGCTCTGCCCGCCGGCTGGGTCGAGGCAGCGCGGGGCCCCCGGCCCAGCCTCCACCGGCCGCCTGCAAGGGCAGCCCCGAGTCGGCGGCGGGCGCGGGGGCAGCGCTGCCCGGGGGGCGGGGGAGGGGCCTGCGACCCCCTCCCAGGAGGTCTCCTCACCGGACCCCACCACGCCAGCCCGGGCCTTGTCCCCGGTGCCGGGAAGCGCCGCCGTGGCAGGCTGCGTGGTCAGAGACCTCGCGCTGTTCCCGTTGGTTCGAGGATCAATAACTTGCCCTGAGCGGCAGCAGAGGCCCTGTCGATAGCCAAGGATAGAGGATTGTTCAGAGCTCACCTAGATGGGCTTGACCCAACTGCTGCATCAGCTTTGCTCCGACCCGGGGCTCGCAGCCCCCTTTGCAGAGTAGCCCTTCTGCATCCAAACCTAAAAGATCTAGAGTGTTAATTCCAGCTTTTATAAGCTATGCAGTTAGTGGGTTTTAACTGGTTTAGTTGCTAATGAGAAATTAAAGCCCTTTTTTTTCAGAGAAGCAGTAACTTTTCACACTAGACAAAACTTTTGCATAAAAGTAATGCAAAATCCAAGGTCTTGAAAGAGCAATGCTAAAGTTGCAGCCCCTTTGCAGCATCGTTTAGGGTTCTAAATAGATTCTAAATTAGCCATTGCCAAACAACTGTCTCCATTTCCCTCTCGCAGCTAATTTACATATTGGATTATTTCAAAATACAGATAATCTCATGATTTTTGAACACTTACTACTGTTGATAGCCAGACTCTGCCCTCTCCACCACACTGTCTCAGTGAATGGTTTTTGACCCTGAGCCCAAGTCTGCTTGAGCTGCCCTCAGCTCAGTCTCAAAAATGTCACACACTTTCCAAATATTTCAAAGGGTTTTGTCCCAACTTCAACACGTCAAATAACTGGCTGCTCACACAAACAGCAGCATTTCATCTATTCTCCACTGCAATATAGGACTTAGAATACGCTTTTGAACCCGAAGAGGCTGGGTATTGTGTAAGTCATAAAGCTAAAGCCTCATTTGAGACTGAGAGGAAAATGGGAGCTTTTTAAACTGCAGCCACACAGTGTGAATATTATACAAGAAATAATTCCCTGCAGCATCACTTCACTTCCAGGCTGGGAGAGGACACATGGTGAATCTTTTGAGCCTCCAGAATTTCCCAGAGACAGACTGAGACAAGAGTAGCTACAATACGTTTTCTTCGAAAGTCTGAAGATGCCTCTCAGTTTATTTTCTTCCCAAACAATGTGGGTGTTGTTTCGTGGGTGGGAATGTGTTAGATGTGATACAATGTACAAGGAAAGAGGTTGGCTCTTTTATATCTCCAGCTGAGGAATAAATTCTGCCCTTGGGGTAGAGATACTCCAGGGAATCTTACAGAGGTTTGCAGCAGAGTGCAGGCTGGTCTGGGGTCTGTGGCCACCCCAAGACAGCTCCTGCTGCTCTGCAGTCCCTTGTCAGGAGAAGGGAACTCACGGGCCACAGGCAGAGGCCAGATTCCTCCTAGCACAGGAAAAACATTTGCTGTAAAGTCATCGTTCTCCCATGCCAGGGCTTCACAGATGTCAGTTATTTTTCAGAACCATTAATTCTATGCAGAAAAAGGAAGTGCCTGGTGTCTTTCCTTAGGCTGACTGGGAAAATCAGAGAAAATTTTGGGGTGTGGACTAGTCTGATCCTCCAGATACTCTTTTGCCCCATAAGAGCTATAGCTCATTCTTTTATGCTTTACAAGGTCAAAAACAGTATTGTATTTAATATCCTGTGTTGAATGCACTTAGAAAAATAACACAACTACTCTTTTTTTGAGATATTTTTTGAGATTTTTTCATTTTTGTTCAGGCGGGTGTACAGAGAGAATTCATGTGCAGGCCAAGAGCCAGTACGTATGTGCATCAGTAAGACAGGCAGATCTACAAATAAAGAAGCCTTTGAAACAAGTCTGCTCTTTTGCTTAACACTAGGGAAATAAACCATAGCTGCGTTGGCAAGGTTGGCAGAGTCACAGCAGTGTGTTGGTGATGCTTAGTCTATAGACCCCCGTGTTGAAGTAGTCAGAGCTGTACATCAGTGGAGCTCAGGCACATTTGTACCCACTTGGTACTGGCTGAGGCAGGTCCTTGGGAGAAAATCTGAACTTCACACACAGCTTTTAGTGAGTTTCTTCCTTTAATCCAGTTATTTTACTTTCACAAGACTGATTTCAGTTTTCAAACTGAGCTCATCTCAGCAGTCCTACCTCTAATTTTGTTTCCTATTATGTGTGACTCTCAGAATTTCTCACCACTGTTGCCCACAGCTTAAACTTTTGCCCAGCAGTCTGAGCCAAAGTTACCATGCAGCTGAGTCTTCGGTCCTTGGGACTGCAGGAGGGTGTAGGTGGGGTGGGTCACAGGAGAATTAAACCTCATTCCTTAGAATCCTGAGTGAATACCTCACCATATCGACCAGACTGTTGATTGCTCTAAGGTGCATCTCCTGGATGCACCTAAGTGCATCTCCTGGATGTCTGATCTCAAAGGGCTCAGGTTTTTATTCTCTTGCTGCAGAAGAAAGTCTGAAAACTTCATATTTTCACAATGTGGGAAACAGTTTCCTTTCTTGGTGTAGCTGGAAGACCATCAAAGGCAAAATGGATGCTTTCCTTCCCAAGAGTATTGGCTGTCCAGGTTGTCCCAGAGTGAGCCCAGGATCTGTGGTCTGAGCCCTGCTCTGGTCTGATCTATCTCAAGTTCAAATACATTGGGGTGATGTTGCTTTTCCTACTGTGACTTCCCTGTGAAGTGGAATAATAGTAACTTTTTAACTTTCCCAGACATGCTGGAGAAGTGTTTTTACTTGTTTGAGATGGCAGGAGGGGTGGCAATCAGTAATAAAGGGCTCTGCAGGACTGTGCATAGGCACAAACTAATCTGGTTCTGGTTAAAGACTGCTGAGTTATACTGAGAACCAACACTGCTTGCACAAGTGAGACACACAGCACCACTCACACAAGTCAAGACAAAAACTCTGAGACTGGAATTGTTTTGCTGCCCTAATTGAAGTTCTCCAAGAGCTGAAAACTGTCCTGGTCACATTGTCCAGCAAATGGGAGGGACAGTAGACCAAGCAATTGCAGTGAGTTCAGCATGGAAGCCGTCACCTGAATACATCCTCCTCACAAGATGGGAAATGACATTAAAATGGCTGTGGCCTGGATAGTGTTCAAGTAAAAATACCTCCTTCCTCGCCAGCAGCGTGGCTCCCTGTGGATGCACCTCAGTCAGATCCATTGCTTATGTGAACAGAGAGAATTCTTTTTCTCTCTGTAGATCTTGCCAAGCCCAGACTAGAGAGGAGGGGAGGCAGATGTCATTCTGAGAACTACTCTGAGTACTTCAAAACTGCTTTTGCTCACTCTTAAACTATGCTCAGAACACTAACACATGGGATCATCCTAATTTTCATCCTAATTTTGCCCATTGCTAATTTACATCTATTTCGTCTGCATTCAGTGGCTCCTTCTTTGGCATTTACCCTTGTGATTAACCAATCAACTCTTCTGAGGCAACAAAATGTACTGGCTTCTTGTGACAGAAATTTACTTTGGTCGAGGAAGGCAAACGCATCATGTGAGGTCCCTCCTTTCGGTTCAGGAATTTTCTCTGCTCTTTGGTATTTTATGTCACCTTACTTTGTCATTGAAAACCAAATTAAAGACATGGACATTTCAAAAAAGGAAGAAACTCACAGCACTTATTTTTCCTAGATGAGTCATTTTCCTCTGAATTCCACATTTTTGTCACATTCCAAACCTCACAGTTAGACACTGGCATATGGAGAATTCCTCAGGCACCACTTCTCTACAGAAGGTGTATTTTGGCTTTAAAGCTTTATTCTCAGTCTTGCAAAGGACCATAGCCCAGAGCCCAGTCGATGCTTCCTTCTCCTGAGGCTGCTCTCTTTCTCTTCTCTTTATCAAGTAGAGAAATGCTCAGAAATTGGTACAGTATCAAAATACAAAACTTGCCTTATAATTGCTGAGATAACTGGTACCAAAGCCTGAAACTGCTTGACAACTGCCTTCCCAAAGAGTTCCTTGAACCTGTTTCAAACTTCAATGCAGAAGATGGCTGAGAAAGACAGCCATCTCCCAAAAAGTTGTGTGTGCTCACTGAAGCTCCATGAGGTCACAGGTCTTATTTATACATAAAAAAAAAATCATTTTGTTACAGATGGACATTCATTTTCTTCCACAGGAGAGAGGAATTCTGTCAGCACTGTTCTTCCACTGACTTAGTGAGGCATTTTTCTGGACAGTGCACGGTTCTGACATCAGAGCTGGAGGCAGCCCACCAGAGGGCACTGGGGCAGGAGGGGCACTGGAGCACATTGCATGAGGAGAGGCTGAAGGACCTGGCATGTTCATTTTGGAAAAGATAAGGGACAGGGGGATCTAACTGCAGTGTTCAGTTCACTATGGGGTTATAGAAGATGAAGCCAGGTTCTTCTCAGCTGTGCACAGTGGAAGGGCAACAGACAAAAGTCATAGCAAGGGAAATTCCAACTAGACTCTAAGGAGAGTGGCAGCTTCTGCCCATCACACCATCTCACTGGAAATTTTCCAGTTGTCATAAAGGAGTGAAACAATCAAAGATGTGAATTCCTTACAGCTCTGGGAAGTGTCAGGAGTGGGGCGGGGAAACAGAATGGTGCAGACCAACTGAGTGATCGAGCAGATATCTGGGCTTGGAGGCAAGCTGCAAGTGTCCTAATCTGTAACCAGCCTTGTGATCCACGGCAACACGGCAGGCAGGGAAAGGAGAGTAGCAGCACTGCTTGGCATAGCAACAGCTTTGAACGATTCATGGCAGGATAGCAGATTCATGAGCAAACTCTCATGAACTGCCTCTGCCACTTGATTCTTCTGAGGCAAAGACAACCAACCTCAAAGCTCTCAGTACTGGCCACAATGCAAACACATACGTCACACTCTCAATGAGGAACTGTTTTTTTTTGATCCCAACCATCTAGTGAGAATCACGTGACTTTTCCATTTGTCCTGCAGCTAGTGTCTCAGGAACAAAGTGATACGTGTCAGACTCCATGAAACACATCTGGCTGAGACTCCATGTTCTCATGTTCACACTTGGAAAGTGGATATTAAAACACTGAAAGCATTTTAAATCTTTTGAATTTGAACCAGGAGCTCTGATGCTCACCTTTCACAGATCTAGTAAAGAGATTCCATTCATCTAATGTCAGAAAAAAACAGCTTCATGGAAAAATAGGGTTTGGGAAATAAACTTTTATTCTTTATGGAGATGCTATGTTTAACAGCTATAAAAATGTTGGCACATCAGGAGTACACAGCTTTTTAATTTTGCATAGCAGTTGCCTCTGGCAGGGCTGTACCACAGTCCTGTACCCTGGGAGCCCTACCCAGGTTTCCTAGCCCTTACATTACTGAGGGGAAGATAGACTGTCAGGTCAAAGGCTTTCACTGCTGGGACCGAAGGCTCAGATTGGAGCCCCTCCACAGTGTGTGGCTTCAGTGACCCAACGGGTCCCCACCCGACTACCCACGCAGCCCACACTCACACAGTCAGACCAGGTTTCCTCACCGGTTCCACCCCAGGTTTCCCATAGCAGACCCTCAGATGCCTCGTTCCATAAAACAATTTATTCACGGTGCAATAACACAGAAACAGCTCTGAGCTGGTTCCTCCGAGAAGGGACCCTGAACAAAGGATCCCTGGGCTTTTATGCCCTCACAGTTTACCTGTGCAGGACTCTCTCTTTTCCTCCTGAGTCTCCCACTCCTACTGTGTATCCCAGTGTCCATTCCCCTGGCTGGCACCACAGGTCTTCATGCCCTTTGTTATGCAAAGGATCGACAGTTCATGGCCTCTTGTCACCGGCTCTCACCCAGAGCTCAATCTGCAGCTGGCACTGCAGCTGCACACCGAGCTACCTGCACCAGATATATTCCTCAGCAAGACTCAGGTGTTTGCCTTCTGGCTGCTCAGAGCCAAAGGGCAAGGCAGCAGTCTGCCAGGACTCGGGGACAAAGCATCCATGATTCACTGAATTGGTCTAATTTTAAATTTAAGCTGTCACCAGCTGTAATTGCAACTACTGCTTCCTCTCAGGTAAACCCATCTAGGAGCAGGGCAGTTCATCCTCTGCACCCCACTGCCAGTGGGACAGAAATTGCATGGGCTGTCCTGTGAGTTTCACTCCAAAAGAGGTGCTAAGACAGAGCCGAGTACTCAGAGCCTGTGCAACACCTCCATGCACAGTGTGGGTATTGCTGTGTCCATAACTGGCTGGGGCTGGGGTCGGTGTACATAAAGCAATCGTCAGTCAAGCGTGAAAAGGAAAGGGCTGTAAATAGGCTGAGTCAACATTTAGTTTTTTTGACAGTGATCCCTGCATGCAACAGCCAAGAATCTTGGATTTTGAGCTGCCATTCAGCTCTGTTGTTTTGGCAAATTCTCTGTGGAGGAAATGTCCTTCTGTCCCAGATGGTCATTAATGGGAAGGCTATTAAATAAATATTTGTATTCTTGATTAAAAGCCATACTTCCCTTGCCTTACAGGCTACTATGAAATTGTGTGAAGAGAAGAACAAGAGAAAATAGCAAATACTGAAGCACTTTGATTTGATTTAGAAAAACACTTGTCTCTATCAATTCCTATTATGTCCCTAAAAATATGTTTTGCTAAGAGAAATTAAAATATTCAAAGATGTGAGAAAAAGCAGTCCATGGGAAGTGCATGTTCCCCTGCTCTCCAGTAAAGAGGTACAGCATGCAGGATGGTGCCCAGCAATGCAACATGGGTGAAGAGTGGGAATGTCCTCTGTGGTGGTGGTGCCTTGGCTCTCATGTTATTTTCATGAATGTCATAGACTGAAATAGCCCCAGTGTATAGAAACACAAGTCAAATCACAGGATAACCGGAAGGGATCCCTGGGGATCTGTAGTCCAGCCTCCTGCTCAAAGGTGGGCATTCTGGAAGGTATAGACCAGGTTATGCAAAGTCTCGTCCAGCTGAGACCTGAAAATCCTTGAGGATGGAGGCTCATAAAGAGCTAGATTCATATGATACCAGGGAGTGAAAAAGAGAAGTGTTGCCTCCCTTTGGAAGCAGTTCCCATGATGGCAAAGCAACAGTGGTCCCAGTGGTCCCACTGA